>NC_026152.1:11394249-11442497 GCF_000512975.1 Sesamum indicum
TCTTTTCTAACTGGTCAAGCAAGCCAAGACGAGGAATATTAACTGACCGATAGGGATAGATAGGACAATCAAAGGCCATTTTGAAATGGAAATTAGGATCAGAGAGCAACCAAACATATAGTCATGAAGGCTTTGGTTCGGCACGTATTCGTACACAAGGAGGCTCTCCGGCCCTGTAATGCTGCAACCCAAAAGCTTCACCAAGTTTGGGTGATCAATACCACTAATCAAATTAACCTCGTTAAAGAAATGATCGGCCCATTGTGTCGTGTTAAAGAACAGCCTCTTTACAGCAACCGTCTGTCCACCTGGTAATATCCCCTTTTCGCCACAAGAATCAAGAATTAATAGCCTTATGAAGTGTCCAAATGACTATTTTCGTTCCTAGTAGAAGAATCAACTATAGAAACTAGGTTACCTTGTAAACAGAACCTGATCCTCCTTGCCCCAGCTTATTGGAGTTAGCAAAGTAATTTGTGGCCCTCTCTAGAGTTTCATATGAAAAGTTGATTTTGGACTTGGTGACTCTGGCTAAAAGGGTACCGAGTTTCTTCTTCTCTGTCATCGGACTAGTTTACGTTACATTATGAACCAAAGTCACTCCAGGAAATAAGAAAGACGGGTGATGATCGGTTAGGTACCTCTTCTTCGTCGTACAATTCTGTTCCTTGCAAAGAATGAAACCGCAGCTACAAATAGCAGACAAGCAATAGCAGCAGAAGTTGAGGCAAAAATAGTTGCACGGCGGTGAGATCCCCCTAATATGTCACACAATCACACAATTTATGACAACATCATGCCTACATTAAACCAGCCAAAAATAGAGTTTCCCTTCAAGGCGAAGCAAGCAAAATACCACTAACTTATCCAAACAGAAAGAAATACGACATGAAATTATATATGTAAGCTCAATGAATTGGTAGAATTACGGCAAAAGAAAACTATAAAGCAGGGAAACACTGGAGAACAGAGTCCTCGGCCTCAGTCTCCACTCAAAAAGAGCTCGAAAACGACACAAAATTGTAAGAAATCAACTGCAAAAGTCCCTTTAACAAAATGGTGATTCCAATCAAAGTATTCAACCAAAGCACAGATTGAGTAAAACGTGTATATTGGAGTAGCAATCAACAGAAAGACCGAAACGGAGGAATTATCCATATGCATGTCGATTATTAACAAGGTAATATCAGTCACCTCCGCCTCCGGCAGGCGCATCGCTGGCAGAATTGTTGTAAAATCTTGTTGTTGAATACCTAAAGTAACAGCCAGCATTCAAAGCTCTTCCTTCCACCTTTGGAGGGCAAGATCCAATTCTAAGCACTGCATTCTCCAAACAGTTCACACAACCACTCCCATTTACAAACTCCCAACACTGAGCCAACCCATAAACTGTCAAATTCCCATTGCTGACAGACCCTGTAAAGAATCCATCATTCTTAGGCCCCTCCACTCTCACTTTCCTCGACAGTTCCAACACACTATCCGCAAACAAACTCCGATTCCCGACAAAATCATCAGCCCCACAAACAGTTCTATCCACAGCACTCAAACTCTCATTGAAGAACATAAAGTCATCATATCTCAAGTAGCATCCATCATAGAACAGCCTGCCACCTTTAGTCAACCGCTGAAACGGTAAACACCTCAAAATTTGAGTCTTCATCCGAGCAAAGCAAAGATTGCAATCATTCTGAGATAAGTCCTTCATACATTCACCAAAGGTGTAGACCGTGTTGTTGCCTGTCCCGTTTATCACCACACCGTATCGCTGCCTGGAAACCTGCGGCGTGACGGAATCCATAGTTGCCAGAAAGCTTGCTACATAGACTTGCCTGTCAGAAGCTTCCGCCGTCCTGTTGCTGCATATCAAAGCTGCTTCTGTTGCTCTTGGTTCCGAAAAAGATTGTCTTACATGAAAAACCAGTACTATTAGCATACGCAGAAGCAGAAAAGACATTTCTTGACCAAAGATTAACATCGGATGTATGAAACCAGTGTCTGATTATCTGGGATGGAAAGAAATTCGGGTAATAAATCTATGGACGCATGTGAAGGTATGGAACTGGAGATCAGGATTATCATTAATGAGAGACGTATTAATTAATGCAACCCATATCACCATAAAAGCAAATATTTGACAGAAAATTTCAAAAGCTGAAAGCCGTGTTTTTTTTATATCTATGGTCCATCCACAAAAATATGTATAGTATATCTATATCTCAATATATCTATATAAGATATCGTGTGGTCCACGGTCCACCCACAATTTCAAAAAGTATAGTTCTTGTCCCTCTGTTTACGGCCTCCCTCCACTCTTTGACCAAAGCCTCACTCTGATTGAGCCTTTTAACTTGTAATCCACTTAAACTCTTTGTCAGCAATATATATGAAAGGCATTGAGGCATGAATGTCATTAGGGATGGCAATTGGACCCAATTGCCCGGAAATGAGGTGGATTTGGTACTCATATTATCAGGCGGGGCGGATTTAAATTCTAAAATATTGGACTCGATCAGGTTCGGATCAATTACGAATTTTATACCAAACCCGTCTCAGTCTATTTTATTTATTTATTTATATATAATACATTACTAATAAAAAAAATATAATATTATAGATAAATTTTTAAATAGCTTTACATATATTATCCAACTCTATATATGAAATACCAAAAAAAAAATAATTGAATGTATATTTGTATTATATAATTTATTTTAAATAAAAAAAGCTATGTTAAATTACTTAAATTTACAATGATATGTAGTATTGCTTATACAAAAAATTAGTTGAATATATTATATGTATGATATAATTCATTTTAAATAAAAAAAACTATGTTAAATTATTACATTTAAATTTGTATTGCTTAATTTAAAAAATAAAAATTTAAATTGGATGGGACGGGGCTAGTTTGCGAGGCGGGTTTGGCGTAGCGGGGCAATCCGAGACGAGGTGGGGGGGCAGAGCCAAGTTCTAAGGAGGCAAGGCAGGGCGGGTCCGAGGTATTGGCGAGGCAGGGCGGGGTTTCAGACTGGACATCAATTTTCTTCTTCAATTGTTTCCTCAGATCCACCACATGGATCTTGTGTGGCATTAATTTATATATATATTCTTTTGGGTTTAAATACTTTTTTGATCTATAAATGGACCTATTTCATTTGAATTATCATATCGTATATTTCTATCTTGACCCAAATTAATTTGAGCATCGAAAAGTTTTAATTGGGGACGAGCCTGACTAGCCTAACATAGATATTTTTATCCTCAAGACCCATTAAAGATTTGAGTTGAATACGTGGCCAAGTTAGATCAATCAAAAGAGTTCGCATATTTCGATTTGGATCAGGCTCATAAGCATAGCAAGATTAATTTTTTTGGTAAATAAATTAAGTTTTTATATTAATTTTTATTTAATCATAATTAATTATTTATCAAAGTTTTAATTTGTAGTCAATTAAATTATAAGTAATAGCAATTTTTTTCTAATGTATGGAAAACTTATTCACTATGTATTGCATATGTAAATGAATAAACATGTATGGTTTATTTCTTGTACTATATATATACATGTCTTCATATACGGTATAATTGTATGGCTTAAAGACAATTTTCGTTCCCTAACTTCAGGTAATTCTCGTTTTAATCCCCTAAGTTACTAGCGTTCTATTTTAGTTCCGTAAAATTGAAAAAAATTTCAAATTTGGTACAAATTTGGTCGGAATATTGAGTCACTCGTCGGAAAAAGTCACATGCCAGGCATGTGACTTTTTAAATTAGGGCTTGCATTGTGATTGACTGAAAAAGATGATGTGGTGAAGACATGGCCTGAAGTTAGGGGACTAAAATGAGAATGGCCTGAAGTTGGGGACGAAAATTGCCTTTAAGCCTTTTATTTTCAGCCAATCACAATACAAGCCCCAATTTAAAAAGTCACACGCCTGACATGTGACTTTTTCCGGCGAGTGACTCAACTTTCCGATCAAATTTGTACCAAAATTGAGATTTTTTTAGTTTTATGGGATCAAAATAAAATCCTAGTAACTTAGGGGACTAAAACGAGAATGGCCTTAAATTAAGGGACGAAAATTGCCTTTAATACTAATTGTATTTAAGTGTTACTTCCACATTCTATATTTCTCTCAAAATATTTGATGTTAGAAAATTGTAACATAATTTACACAGCGTGTCAAAGATATGAAGAAAAAAAATCAAATGTAAGGACACAGAACAATATGACATACAACTAACCAAACTTTATATCCGTTCAATTTTAGCTGGCGATTGCATAATTGCTTATGAAAAAATTTGGGTTCATAATTTTTATAATTAATTAACAACTGCATATTGTAATTTAATTTCGAAACTAATCTCATTTTCATGTCAAAAATTCCACCAAGTAATAAATTAAAACTATAAATTAGAGAAATATTAAAAATCAATCAAAATAAATTATTTTCATGAAAATAATATTATATTAAAATCCTATTAACACTAAAAAAATATGATTTCTCGTTACGCTTAATTACTATAACTAAAGAAAAAATCATAGCAAATACAAATTAATCGCGGCTTCACAACTGTCGTTAACCGTTATTTCTACAAATGTGGCCAAAACATTAGCTATGGCTAAAACCCTAATAAATATTTTGGCATTGGCTAAAAACCATGAAATAGTGATTAATCGTGATACAAATTTAAATTTTTGCTTCAATTTTATTCAACTGTAGTTAATAGTATTGATTTATCATAATTTTTAAACCGTGGCCGTTAATAGTGTAATAAAAATTCAATCTGTTTTTGTAGTGTAACTGAGCAGCTAATTTTTATATAATTATTGCATAGATCTAACAATTTTCAAGAATGTAATTCTATGTTAGGGTAAAGTAAGGGATTAAGAGATTACTTAATAGCTATAATAGATAGTCAGATAAAAATTAATTATGGTGGAATTAAAAGCTACCAATTGTAGTTTTTATCAAAATGTGGCCAAACGGTGTAAATAAATTGTGTTTGCTCTCGAAAGGCAAGTTTAACATACTCACTTGCAGGGCTAAATGGACACATAATTTGAAAAAAAAATTATTTGACGTGGGCAAAAAACTCATATTAGTTGCAGACGAGGAGTGTAAACGATTTATTAAAACTTAAGGCCTCTTTTTCCCAACGATGTGTCTTTTTATAACAAAATCGTGAAATTCATACGAAATTAGAGTGGATAATACTTTCCATAATGGAGCACTAATTAAGTACCAAATTGCCTCACTTGACGATATCTGTGGGGATGACGCCATGTGTCTATTCCAAGCCCCTGTCTCGAAAATCATAGACAAGCATCCCATATTAATTGTAAACGAGAAGCTTGAACGACTTATAATTCTCTAAGCTTCCGAACATTGTACCTTTTTCGAACAAAACTATGAAATTTATTAAAAGTAGTTATGATATATGTAAAATATTGTAAATGTCAATTTTTTATGCGTACAACTTTAGTTTTGTTTACAATGAACTTTGTCATCATGTTTAGTGGATTAGCTGCACCCAAAATCCTTTCAAAGTCAAAGTCCAACACTAATGAGAAAGGGAAAATTTAACGCAATTTCTTAATATTTGTTATAATTATAATTTTTTTATTGTTTAAAAAATTTATAATTTTTTTAAAAAAGTTAATAATCATTTAAAAAATACTTTATCATGACAGTACATTATATGGGGATATTTATTAAATAATTATTGATCTCAAAGAGTATTTATAATTTTTCAAACAATGAATAAATATTTATAATTATAATAAATTTTAAAAATTATAGTTAATTATAATAAACTATTTGGGTCGCCTCTAAAAATTCAAGTTATAGTTTAATCGATATATATTCTTTAAATGGAAAGCTCTCCGTTATTGAGATAAATTTCATTTTTTATATAGATTTTATATATTTTTCACTAATTAGAAGGTGAAAAAATTCTAGTCCAAATTGGGTTCGATCAAATTTAAATTAATTACACAATAAATATATTAAACTTGTCATGTAATTAATATAAAATTCAAAAAGAATCCCAATCAAATGATAAGTGAACCCATTTATTAGATGTATGATTGAGTTCACCAAAATTTAATTTAAACAAAAAGAAATTACTTTTTAAAAAATCCAATTGACTTCATATTTTAAAACAGAGAAAGTAGTGAGGGATAATTCTAGAGAAACAACTCTTTTTTTTTTTTATATAAATAAGAGCCATAAACTTATTATGAATTGATATATATATTGGATCTTGATTATATTTTTTTGAGTGAATAGCAATTTATCCCTCTATGATATTGAAATAGAGCACATTACCCCCTATGAAAAAAATATAACAATTTACCCCCTATACTTTTTAAAATGAAGTAATTTACCTCCTTATACAGGAATTTTAAATAACATAGGGAAGTAAATTGTTGTATTTTAAAAGATATAGGAAGGTAAATTGCTATTTAGTTTTTCATAAGGGGATAATTTGCTCATTTACGATATCACAAAGGGCTTGCATTTTTTCCTATTTTTTTGGTGATGTGTTTTTTCTATCCTCAACATGATATTTGTAGCTTCCCTCTGATCACCATATATATAAACACTATTTCAAACATGACTATTTGGCAAGGAACACAACAAAGGAATGGGGTCAAAGTGTATTCAAAGTCCAACATTTAGTCTAGCTAGCCGCCGCTAGTTTGTGGCCAAGGACTGGTCAGACAGCGTGTGGCCGACGAAAAGAACGACTGCCGAGCGAAAACGTCAGCACAAAGCGTTCATATTCAGACAGAAGAACCAGCAACAACTCTGATGATATGATGGCTAATTGAACAACTGATATATTTTCCTCTAAATAGACATGCTTACCTGCTAATGTGGATGCACTTTCTACTCACGTACAACATGATTTACATGGGATACAATTCAACAAATGATGTCACTGTCACACAATAGAAGATTTGCCCTATAGTTGATGGGGATTACCCCAATTTCACGCTAAAAGAATGAAAAAGTCTCTCATTTAAGGGTAAAATTATCAAGCAACCTGCAAGATCCGTGCGTCTGCTCGCGGGTCGGGTTTTTGGGGCCCCATTCCACGCCAGAACCCGCAAATATATTCGGATGAAAAGGAGGATTCTTCACCGCATGATAAAAGTTAAAAAGGTTCAGATGATGACACGTGGCCTAGTTGACACTGTACGCTTGGGCCTTATAAATACTCCAAACACAAATCATTTGAGGTAACTTGTACTTATTGCTTTCGACTGTACGTCTTAAGAGCGCATATTTTTATCTCGATCCGAACTAACTTGAGTGTCGAATGGTCTTAATTGGGAACAAAGCCGACTAGCCTAACATACGTGTTTCAATACTCATAATCCATTAACGATTTGGGGAGAATACGAGGCTGACTTGGATCACCGGAAGAAGGTCTCATATTTCGAATCGAATCAATACTTATGGCTTACGTGAATCATGCTCAGACTAACTCTTGAATGTTCTTATCCTTCTTCTATAAATAAAAGATCAAAGTAGGCCAGTTAGAACACTCTTTGCGTATATTCTGTATGTTTTCTCTATACATTTAGGAGTTCTAAGCATCTATAATTCATTTCTAGTTAATTCATAGCTAAGTACAATTCTAATTTCAGCATTGGATTACAATGCATGTTTTGCTCGGTCCTACAACTGTTATAGGATCATGAGTTGGATCCCTCAACTGCTTTTTATGGTGCTAAACTTCGGTAGGCTGGCATCAAAATATGTAAGTATAACAAATTGTTTTTTGCAAAAATATAAACTTTAGAAATGCACACCTAGAATCTAAATATCATTTGGTAAAACAAAAAATTCACCAGTTTTATTCAAATTTAATGTCTAAAAAATGCACCAGGCCCAAGAATAGGGCAAGCTCATATGAGGTCCAATAAGAAGCTCTCAAATACATGAGACCCACGACAGCAAGGTCTCAGTCCAGGTTCCCGTTTATGGCTTTAAGAAAAGGTGGATTGCAGCAAAAGTGTCCACTAGTCCACGAGGAGGGATAGGCTGACGCTTGCCTGTCAAAGCAACATGGCACCTTTCCAGGTGTCAGGAAGTCATTCATCTACCAAGGAGAGGAGGCCGCCACATAGGCTATGACAAAGCTTGAAGATCTCCTATGCAACCCAACAACCCCATAAGAATGTGTAACATATCTCTTAAGATATCCACCCAACCAAGGCCTCCTCGGCCAACATGACTCCATGAAGATCCCCCCTACCCACCTCCGGGTTTGATGACACAATAACCACCAACCTGAGTCCCAGAAGGTCATGCTTCTTCACCCAATGGGGAAATATGGCTATAAAAGCAAGCATTCTCCCTAAAGTAGGGTAACACAATTTTTGCACTAGCATTTACATGAAAGCCCTCTGTTGAAATTAGGCTCTTATCTTTTTAGACCTTAAATACTCTTTCAACTTGCTTAATTTTATCATTCTGACAATTGTTTACTGATGTAAGTGTTGGAATATTAACGTTTTGTTCATAGATCCTCTTTTCCAGGCTTGCAAGAAACTTTAGCCTAAAGGATTTTAAGTGCAAGACCTACCCAAAGAGCAGCTCACATTAAGGTGAACAACCAAAATATTTTCAAAAACAACGCAAGTGTAACTTCAAAAATTTTAGAGAGCAAGTATAATTTTGCTATTTTTAGGGGTTTTGGGTGTAATTATTCCTACTATATATATCATAATTTCGCAACTAGAAGTATACATGCATCCATGGAGATGTGTGTGTGCGTGCGCGAAGTTTTCCTAACTTTTGGCAAATAAAAAAAAAAATGAATCAAAGAAGAGAACTTTTCGAAACAAACTTACTTCGAGAACTTCTCTGAAAAGAAGGAGGGCCCTTCACTTAAGCAGCAATTACCCCACAAAAAATTGCTAAGTAATAGAAATACCATGCATGCACTCATAAACTCCCCAAATATATACCTAAAGACTGCTTTGATTCATGACTCTGGAAGCCAAAGACAAGAGGGAGCACAGTAATCAGTCAGAACAAAAAGAGAGATAGAGAAGAACTGAATCATCCTAGAGCCAAAAATGGCTCCAAGAAGGTTCAACTATCTCTTCCTAGCCATGGCTGCTCTTCTTCTCCTGTTGGCCGCCGAGAGTCCATCAGTGGATGCTCAGACAGACATAGGTGTGAATCCCTGGTGCCGCACAGCCTCCGCCAAGCGCCTATGCACCAGAATGGTGACAGGCGCGACCAACTGGCGGGACGCCTCCATCAATGCCTTGAGAAGCACGTTGAAGCATGCTAAGCGCCTCCGCGGCAGGATTCATTTGGTGAGGCCGGCTATAGCAGGGCTAGGAAAGACGAGCCAGGACTCGATCATGGCGTCTTGTAACAACAATTTTGATGGGACCATCGACGACCTTGAGAAGAGTCTTAGAGCGCTGGAAGACGAGGACATAGGCCCCGTCAGATCCCGCCTTCGGGCCGCTCAGAGAAGCGAATGTGAGGCGGCGCTGTCGGAGTTCCGGGTCCGCTCCCCGCTTGCCAGATATTCCAAGCTTTTGTCTATGGAAGTTAACAATTGTTTGGCTGTTATTCTGCAGACATGATCAATGGCATTCTAAATAGGCAACAGTTATGGAGGTTGGAGTTTTTGAATTTCTCATGAAACTGAGAAATTTGAGGTCCTTTTTTGTTTGTTAAGTTTGTTGGTCGTAGGTGGTTGAATGGTACTTAGAAGGTTAATTGTTTGAGTATTTTATACATAGCTTGGTCATTTATGGCCGGATTGGATTTTTTATTTACAATCCTATTATATTTTCTATTTCAATTAATATATATACACTTTAAGTATATAAATTCTCTCCTTAAATAAAATAGATAATGCAATTTTTGTTCAAGTAATTTGTTTATGTCAGTTGAAATAAAAAATCTAATAAAATTTAAAATAGAAAATCCAATTCACACTCATATCTTTTTAGAATAGCAAATATGTCATATAAACTTTTTTTTCTGGTGATCGAAGGAGCAAAATTGTTAACAAATAAAAAGTTACATAACTTAGTCTTAGTTACTACCTTAAAAAAATAAAGGACTAAAATGCCAAATTTCATATATTACATGAGAAAAATCACGTATAAGCCATCAATATCATCTAATTTCTCATGGAAAAAATTATAATTTTGATTTTGTAATTTAAAGGGTTAGTAATTTTTGTCCTATATGAATTGAATTTTCAATTTAGTCCTGCAACTTTAATATTTTGGCAATTTTAGTCCTTTTTCGTCTTAAATTATTTAATTAGTCCTATAAATCAATTCATGTAGGACCCAAAATACCAACTTCTAAGTTACAGGACTAAAAACGCCAACACTTCCTAAATTAGGACTAAAAATACAATTTAATTTGATCATGTGCAAATTATCACATGAAATTTTTCGATCAAATTAATAAAAAAAACTAAAATTACTAAAAAAATTTAAAATTACATGACTAAATTTAAAAAAAAAATTATACAAGAATTAAAATTACTAAAATTTAAAATTATATGACTAAATTCAAAAAAATAATTTATACAGGATCAAAAATATTACCGCGTAAATTAGAGGAGTTAAATTATATTTTCTTTCTTTCTCATGCAAACAAGGAAATTAAAAAGGACATTAATAGTGTATTGTAATTGCGGGTAATTCTTTTGTTAAAGACATTTAACATAAATACGGTTGGGCATAACAGAGGCAATGCCAGCCAGCCCAGCCCACCGGATGTAGGCAGCGGCGGCATACGGGTGCAGACTTCGGCCTTCAACCTACTACAATGTAGGTCCTTTTTCAACCATTTCATTTTACTACTTTTGTGTAAATTAAAGCAACTAAAACTGATTTCAACTGTACTAATTTGAGCTCACTTGGAAGTTTCTGAATCAGAGTTACAGGTAAGCCACCAACTTTCTAGAATTCATTTTACAATAATTTTTAATAGTATATAAATTACCACTTTACGCCGAATCAATTAATACCATAATCACACCATAAAAATATTATATAAAAAATAATTTATTTTCTTGTAGTGATACACATCGTTCGTCGACTGTATGCCCCTAGTAGTGTAATTAGTTTCTTAATGGAGAAATTGACCGATTCAAAATTTTAAATCCCACCACAAAAAGATGGAAAGAGATCCTGAAAAATTAAGTAATGTTTATTATTAATGTTATCAAGTACCAAAATTAGGATGTGTATGGAATGTTGTATGAAATAATTGTGTCGTCCTAAAATAGAGTTTCTTCGCGACCATTAATCCCTTCCAACCCTCCATAACAATGGATAGCTGAGCACGTTTTCAGGCCTCATTTTCCCTAAAAAGACACTGAATAATAGAGATGGTGTGACTATAAGAATTCACAAATCTCACTATTCACATAATTCCATGTACAGATAGAAATCTTTCCACATATCAACCCTTTTTGATATTCTATCTTTACCTTTCAGAGGCAAAACCACCTTATAATAAAATGGCTTTCATGAAAACCTCCATTTCCTTCTCATTGGCCCTCCTAGCCACCACCTTCGTCCTGATCTCCACCTCCACCGCACATCCCCCCCTGGACTCGCCGCCCCAGGCCCAGGACCCCCAGATACCGTTCCCGGTCAGCCCCTTTTGCGCCAAGTCTGCCCACAAACCCCTCTGCATGAAACTGACCAAAGGGGCCGAAAACTGGAAGGAGGCCATGACAAACTCGCTCGTGGCCGTCATGGATAAGGCCAAGGCCGGGAAATCCATAGTCTTCAGCGTCGGGAAGCATTTGCCCGGCGACTTGGACGCCGAGACAAAGGAATCCATCGACAGCACTTGCCACGATGCTTATGAGAACATGATGAGCAACCTCATGGAATGCAAGGGTTTCGTGAAGAGGGGTCGTTATTCTTCCCTCACCAATTACCTCTCCTCCACGTCGTGGTCGGATTGTGAAGATGCGCTGGCGGAGTTCGAAATTTCCTCGCCGGAGGTGGAGGAGTTTGGCAATGAGATGCAGAAGCTGAGCAGCGTAATGTTGTCGGTGGCACAGGCCAAACCATGATCGTGATTTATGAAGCTATGATCTCTCTAGAATATTTTCTAACTATAGTTATCTAGCAGGTTTTCTTGTATTTGAACATGTAAACTTCTAATAATTACAAAGCATGGTCCCGATGTCAATATCGACAAGGACAGATAATGAAGGAAATTGTTAATGAGATTGATACGGAATGAAATTGCAAAGAACCCTTCCAAAAGTTATCAAATTCAGTAATTAGAAAAGACGGACAAAGAAGATAACTTTGTTTATTTATCAAAAAGTACAAATATGTCCTACGAAAATTCTAACCCAAACCCGAGTTTCTTTATTCATTTGAGAGGGGTTGGATTTTGCAGTGTGAGAGAGAGATAAATAGACTGACCTCAATCTAATACCTAGGTTTGTACTGAGAACTAAAACTATAACATTTTTTACAAATTAATTAAATAAAATATTTTATTTTGTGCAACTCCGGTATCTAAGTGTAAACATACACATAAATGTGCATAAATAAATAAATACAGATTATATAGCATAATTCAAGATTTGCACTGTGAACCCTACTTATAATCTCAAAACTAACTAAGCAAGTCTCGTCAATAAGCAAGCACTACTCACTAGACTCCGACTTTTTGGAGAAAAATATGATTCTTCGTGTTACTCATGTCTACCGAGAAGCAAACCATGCAGCCGGCGGATTTCCTTGCTATCCAAGCATGCCTTCTGCGCTCCTCCAACAATTTATCCTATGTCCAGAGGCAGTTAGCTATTCTTCTGCGTTTAGATACATTTTTACTTGGTTTTTGTTTCAAATGATTAGTTCAGACATCGTTTCGGTAATTGTTTATGTAAAGAGAGTAAGTTCTACTTGTTTACAGTTTTTTAGACTGTACAAGAGTCTCTTTGAAATTTAATAAATGAGTAGGGGTCTATGCCAAAACTTCTGTTTAGGCATATTAAAAGGAACAAATACTTCTCGTTTACTATTTTCTTGATTCTAATAAATGGGTAGGGATTCACATCAAATCCACAGCCTAGGTACCGTCGTTTTTAACAAAAAATGGAAAAACAGCAAGTGTTGTATGAATCCGAGTAACTAAACCTAAATCTGGTGTGATAAGTCGTACGTACAGCTAAGGCACTAAATAGGCTCGAACTTCTAATTACAGTTATAGCCTAAATTTCCACCAAATGACTTCAATCTTTTTCCAATCTAATAACTATACAAAGTTTCATAGCGTCATAACTTTGCAAAATTTTCAATGTATACAAGGAAAATTTTTGCACAGGTTAGCTTTAATCGAACCAAATCAATCACAAAACATGACTCACACTTGCTATGTGGTCACTTTCTCTAAATTGTACATCAATCACAATAGATATATTGCATTTGATCTCAGATTCGGTCGAATCGAGTCCGTGCAAAACTTTCCACGTAAACAATTAGTTTCACTTTGATTTTTTGGAAAGAAAAACGAGAATATATATATATATATTTCATTGCAAGTTGAGCGTCCATGCAAGCTTACAAAGGCCATGAAAAGCCCTCATGATCAGAACATAAGCAGGCTATAGCCAACCTCTGCAGGGCATCTAAAATTACACGACGTTGGAACAAAAACAAATTGGATATATAGAAGCGACGAGATGCTGGATATCCGTGGTGATTGGACCGGTGCAGCTGCGCTACCTTCTCTGCAGGATCTTGCTTGCATGCAGGCAATAAGCTGTTTGCATTCAATCATCTTCAACCAGCACCCACTCCCAATTCCACAGTCGCATGATCTGCCGCTGTAACGCGAGAGAACCTTCTCTTCCGGCAGACCAGCACCCCCAACCCTGCTAATGAAATTGGCCTTTACGTACCACAGCGTCTGGGGCGATCGAGACCAGCTTGACCGAACAACTGCCACGAGTCCAGCGATTTCCTCGCCTCAACGCATCCTCCCAGCGGATCCTCAGACGACCTTCTCCAATCCCTTAATCGTTTATTCCAACTTCCCCACAAACACAACATGAAAAAAACCTTTCCTTCGCCTCAGCTTTGAAGTTGGCGGACACAGTCCGAATCCACTTCACCCATTCCAGCGGACATTGCAAGACAATCGACCACGGGAGTAAGGACAACGCCCACACTTTCCTTGCAAGTGTTCCCAAAAACATACGATGGCATGCCCAAATTCTGGTCCCAAAAACACATTACATTATTTCATGACTTGTAATACCTTAATACTTTATCTTAAATTTGATGGACTTAACAATTATTGATTTGATTGCGATAAAGGGCTGAAAAGTAAAGTATATGAGGAGCTGCAGATGTGGTAGAAATCCACACTTTTTTTTTTCTATACCCCCTACTACATAAAATCATGCTATGAACTCAATTCTTATATTATTCATCCATTCTGACTAATTGCGAAATGAAAATAAATTAAGGAAATCCTTGATAGTTTAAAGGGTTAGTAATTTTTGTTCTATACGAATTGAATTTTTCAATTTAGTCCTACGACTTTAATATTTTGATAATTTTAGAATTTTTTGCCTTAAATTACTTAATTAGTCCCATAAATCAATTCATGCAGGACCACAAAAATTAAATTCTAAGTTATAGGACTAAAAATGCGAACACTTCCTAAATTAGGACTAAAAATACAACCCAGTCCCACTTGTGGGGGGCTGTTGAATATTCACGTGCAGAAACAGCCATGAAACCTCCTACAGATGATTGCAGTTACAACGTTATGATGATGGACAAGGGGTAGCTCAACTTGAAGCAACAGGGAAACTTGTGTTTCCTCTTTACGCATTTTTTTTGTCTTACGATTTTGTTAGTCAAGTTGTTAGCAGTGTTGTTTATTATGTTTTTAATTGTCCACGTTAATTAATTTATTAATTAGAATTAGCTGAGAATTAATTATGCCTATGGCGGTGTTTAGACTCTGTATTTAAAGGGATTTTCCCTTCATTTTCACATTATTAAAAACACAAATTTCGATAAACTCATGGATTCTCTCTCAATTTTCCTCTCAATTGTTACCTACATCATTTTGATCTGTTTCAACACTCTCTCTCTCTATATAGATTATTGATTCCAACATACACGAGTTCTTTATGAAAAATAAATTTTATTAAATTATGCTAAAATAATAGATTGTATAATGTATACTATATTATAAATATACCAAAATATAGTATGAAATTCTAATTTATTGTTATAACTATATATAAACTACTGATTAGTTTAATAGTAATATAATTAGTAAAATGTACAAAAAAAAATCATATTGAACAGTTTAAAGTTATAGAAAAGTATCAATTATCTGAAATAATACAATTGAAATACATAAAATATTTTATAGTTGAGATTAATATATGTTCACAATCTGCAGTAAATTTATGTATTTATAAATGTTAGTATTATATGATGTAACTATCACCTTATATTGCTGAACAACATGGGTTAATCGGACTATCAAAACTCAGATCAGACCGTTAGATATGATCAAACTTACAGAAAAATACACTTGATAAAGTTTTAAACTTGTTGGATATACGGACGTCAAGATATCGTACTTGGAACATAAGAATAATCATTCAAGTCGGTGTACCATAGAATCAGGCCATGTGATTTTAAATTGAACTATCCGATATGATCTAATGGACACTATTTTATATATATTTAAATTTGGTGTGAATCGGGTGCCCAAATTTTAAGATATCGCAATTGTTGATTAAATTTTTTTGTCTCATTATATATATAATAAAATAATAATTAAAATAATTAAAATTGTTCAACCATCACTATTATTATCATTACATTATTTTTAGATTAATTCATAAGAATCACTAAATTTTGACATAAATTTATAAAAAAATAAAATAGATTGCGTAATACATAGTATGTATCCTGATATAAATATCAAATTCAAAATAGATAAAAAAGTATAAGTTAATTACTTGGCAATTTAAAAAAAGTATAACTAAATACAAATATATATTAAAATATAACATAAAATTTATATATATCATATTAAATAATAATTTTAATTACAAAAATATTATAATTTACTAAGTTGTTGATTAAATTTATTTTTGTATAAAGATTAAATATATAAATAAAAGTACCATAATTTATTATTATCCAAAATAAAATATATGATATTGATTAATAATTATAATATATGGTCAATTTTTATTATAAAATTGACCAAATATTAAATATAAAATTAAATATATAAAAAATTCAAAAATAAAAATATATATAAAAAAAATAGAAAAAGCTCGCAAGCTCATGAACAAAAACAATTGAACTTGAGCTCGAGTCGAGCTCAAAATTTTCGCGAGCCGGCTCGACTCATCTATCATCCCTAATGTAGGTCCTGTTTCAACCATTTCATTTTACTACTTTTGTGTTAATTAAACTAACTAAAAGTGATTTCAACTCTACTAATTTGAGCCCACTTGGAAGTTTCTGAATCAGAGTTACAAGTAAGCCACCAACTTTCCAGAATTCATTTTACAATAATTTTCAATACTATATACATTGCCACCTTACGTCGTATCAAATCAATAATATAATTACACTATAAAAATATTATATATATAAAAAATAATTTATTTTCTTATAGTGATACACATCGTTCGTCGATAATATGCTCCTAGTAGTGTAATTAGTTCATTAATGAAAGAATTGACCTATTCAAAATTTAAAATTCCACCACAAAAAAATGGAAAGAGATCCGGAAAAATGAAGTAAGAATGTTTATTATTAGTGTTATCAAGTACCAAAATTAGGATGTGTATGGAATGTTGAATGAAATAATTGTGGCGTCCTAAAAAATAGAGTTTCTTGGTGACCATTAATCCCTTCCAACCCTCCATAACAATGGATAGCTGAGCACGTTTTCAGGCCTCATTTTCCCTAAAAAGACACTGAATAATAGAGATGGTATGACTATAAGAATTCACAAATCTCACTATTCACATAATTCCATGTACAGATAGAAATCTTTCCACTTATCAACCCTTTTTGATATTCTATCTTTGCCATTCAGAGGCAAAACCACCATATAATAAAATGGCTTTCATGAAAACCTCCATTTCCTTCTCATTGGCCCTCCTAGCCACCACCTTCGTCCTGATCTCCACCTCCACCGCACATCCCCCCCTGGACTCGCCGCCCCAGGCCCAGGACCCCCAGATACCGTTCCCGGTCAGCCCCTTTTGCGCCAAGTCTGCCCACAAACCCCTCTGCATGAAACTGACCAAAGGGGCCGAAAACTGGAAGGAGGCCATGACAAACTCGCTCGTGGCCGTCATCGATAAGGCCAAGGCCGGGAAATCCATAGTCTTCAGCGTGGGGAAGCATTTGCCCGGCGACTTGGACGCCGAGACAAAGGAATCCATCGACAGCACTTGCCACGATGCTTATGAGAACATGATGAGCAACCTCATGGAATGCAAGGGTTTCGTGAAGAGGGGTCGTTATTCTTCCCTCACCAATTACCTCTCCTCCACGTCGTGGTCGGATTGTGAAGATGCGCTGGGGGAGTTCGAAATTTCCTCGCCGGAGGTGGAGGAGTTGGGCAAGGAGATGCAGAAGCTGAGCAGCATAATGCTGTCGGTTGCACAAGCCAAACCATGATCGTAATTTATGAAGCTGGTTGCCCGGCATTATATATATATATATATATATATATATATATATATATATATATATATATATATATATATATATATATAGCTGGTTGCCCGGCATTATATATATATATATATATATATATATATATATATATGTTGAGTTTTATGTTTTTAGACATTTATGCAAGAACTAAGTATCACGTTTCCATTTTGTTATTAATTAAATAAATATATATTACTGTATCTGCATTCTCCTCAGTTTCTGAAAACTGAGTAATGAGATTGGCTATATATTACTATTAATTTGATTACGTAAGTATTTGATCATAATATGCCAATATGTTACATTTTCTGTTTTTAATTATGTTACATGTACAAAATTTATACTTTTTTAGGCATAATGTAAATCTAGTTGATTGATTTATTAAAAATTTATAAATTCAATAATTATAAGTTGATTTAAAAATAGGTATTTTTATCCGTATTAATACTCATAAACGTAGGTATTTTAGAGTATATGCCATATTCAAATCCGAACCTTTTTATATGTACATCAATGAATAATATGTGTTCTGAGTTTGAGTTTAATATAAAATCAGTGAGTGTGAAAATGAATAATATTGAATGTTCATTTACAGACCTAACCCCTTAAAAAATATTGTAATTACTTCCTAAAAATTTGGAAATTATGCATCTCTTCGAAAATTCTCTACTTCTACAATTAATTGAAATAATGAAAAATATATTTTATCGTTGATTAAAAAAATTAACAAGATAATGAAATAAAAAAAAATATGGAATGTATATGCACTAGTAATGCGTACATTTTGGGATCGAGCAGGGGTGACGTACTGTGTTATGGTTATATAGTTCGCTACAAAAAATTGATTTTTTGCTATATTACAAATTATCACAATTTAAAAATTATGGTAAATTTATTATATTAATTATGATTAAATAAAATCAATATGAAATCTTAAATTTTTAATTTCTACAGTAAATTAATATTTGTCAAGATTTTTTGGCTAAAATATTTGTCATAGTTTTAGTCTTGTTCTCACTTGCAGAAACTATGGATAATGGTTGCGGGCAGTGATTAATTTGTAGGCACTATAATTTTGCTTTTAATCATAATAATTAATTGTAGCTAAAAATCTTATTTTTTTTAAGTGATTGAAGGGGTTTGTAGAAATTTTCTTTAGTCTTGGGACAATACTGAATAATTTGATTGTGAAAATTTTCTAGCCATATGTTTAAAAAGGATGTTCAGTAGAATGTATATTTCATATAGCTAGTTTAATTTTGGATAAATGTTACATTTGGTCCCTTAAGGCTTTATTTAAAATTATTTTAGTCTTTCAAGTTTATTTTTTATTTTAGCATCGTTAAACTTTAATTTTTATCTCATTTTGATCCCTCTGGCCATTTTTCGGCCAAAATGTGGCTGGACTTTGACCTTTTGGAGGGTAAAATTATCAATTTAAGTTTGATTTTATCATTTTATAGTTCCTTAAGTTTGTAAAATTATTAAATTAGTCATTTTTAGGAAGAAAAAAATATATTTTTTGTATATTTTTATATGATGAATATGATGTAATTATATAGTATGAAAAATGGAACTTTGAACTCATGTAAACATAATAACATACTGCCTAACATAAAATTAAATAATCTCTTCTTTTATAACTACCTCCTGCTAGTACTAACTCTTTCAAGCGGCTCTTCCAGTAGGCACCCAAGTAACTTTTGCCCTCTTCAGAATGGGAGAAATCATTATTGCCTTCTCCACCGCTTTCTTCAGGGCACCCTCGTGGCTGGCCCCATCCTTCCTCAATTGTCTCACTTCCCTCTCGAACTGCTGACAGCGGCATGTTACCTCCTTCTTAGCCTCCCTCAACTTAGCATTTTCATTTCCTAAACGCTCCAGTCTATCCTTCAGTTTGCGCTTCTGAGAGTCATTGGAGGGAATAGGAGGGGTTCCTTGAGGCCTAGAGGAGAGCTCTTCATAGACTGAGGCGGCTTACAGAAAACAAAAATTATCAAAAGGGAGAATACAAGCAAAAGGCATAAGATATAGGCAAGAAAATACCTTGAAGAGGTAGAGGGCCCCCACTCCCTCTAGCTCTTCTCGGGAGAAAAGAGAGAACAATTGCTTATCCCCGGGAGATAAAGTCCCTCTCCTCAAGTCAGCCACCAGAGCAGCTTTCCCCCTGTCCTGTTCAAGCAGGTGGCGATTGTGGAGACAAGCAGAAGGCTCGCGGGAAGATCGAGGGGAGTATCCACTTCCTCCTTAGAAGGAGGAACAGGTGGTGGCATAGAAGAGGTACGAGAAGGAGGTGTTTCCACAAGCCTGGTGTGAGGTTTTTTCGAGGAACTCCTCGCCACGGGCCAGGGAAGAAAGAGGAGGAGGGACGTTTACCCTTTGAGTCGCTGGAGGCGGGAGCCTCTTGGGAGTAAAGTTCCCTCCAAAGCGACCCCTCAACACGTGATCTCTCATCAGCATGCTAACCATTATGATCTCTTCACAAAATTGAACAAGAAAAATCAACACTCCAAGAAAACGTGAAACGGGAAGCAATAACACTCAAAAACTAAAAAGGAATACCCAATGAATTCCTCAAGGGCTCTATCACGGGAGCCAGCCCAAAATGCCCCAACAACCTCTCATATATTAAGGACCAAAAATCATAATGAGAGGCATTCAACTCTTCCAACAAAGAGGACAAGGTCATTGTTCTTGGCCTCGCATTCGCAGGAAGAGTGGCCTCAAAGATCCATTGTCGTGGGAATGACCAAGCATGGGGAGGGAGAATGAAAAAATAACTCATTTTTTAGTGTTTTGGAGTATGGAGGAGTAGCAAGAAAGATACTCCTAAATGGGGGACAAAGCTGAAGAACCCTTTCTCGGTCTTCTTAAGACAATAACACTTAGCAAACAAATGACCAGTTACAGGATAACTATGAAAATGAAGGACCATCAAGAACCCGACCAAAATTTTAAAAGAATTTGGAACCAGCTGATTTAAAGAAACTTAGAAAATATAGGCGACTTTGGAATAAAAATGAGGAATAGGGAAGTGAAGACTTGATGTCAACTAGGTGGTAAAAAAGCATAAACAGTTAGGGGGAGGGAAGAATGGACGACTCATAGGGGAAGGAGTATATACAAAAAAAAATACTCAGGCGGAACATGACACTCTTGGAGGAGTTGATTTATGGAGGAGGTCCGCAAGATAGAAGGCCCACTAGCCTGTCGGCGATTGAGGAACCTTCTCCTCCTTCCCTTCCTCCACTGGAGGAACTCCCTTAGGAGAAGTCCTAGAAAGTTCACGCGCAAAAGAGGACTCCGGCATCTTGGCCTCCTCTGGTGGAGACCTCACCCTCTCCTCATCAGGGGAAGAGCTCTCCCCTTCATTCTCCCCCTCCTCCTCCTCATCGGTATCCTTATCTATCAGACGATGAGCGGAAGCAGTGCCTGCCTTAAGCTCCTCCTCAAGCCCCTTCCAAAATGGGGTGGGACAGGGTCTGCCCTCTTGGAGGTGGCCTCCATTCAAAGAACGAGGGGATACCCTCCTTCCTTGTGAAGGTAGGTGGGTTTTTCCTTCCGATGAAACTGAGTCTCCTACTCTAAGGATTTAGAAGGGATCCTTCCTCCTTAGAGTGGGGGGGGGGGGACTAAATGATAAGCACGGCCCAAGAACGATTGGCCAAGAAGAGACACTAGGCCCAATTCAAGCCCACAAACCCAGGAGAGAGACAACCCATATAATTATTGCGTCTAGCCTGAAAAGAAAATCTACCTCCTCAAGACTAACCCAAGAGGGAGGCTACTAGGCTTGGCCCAAGGAAAAGTTCCCCCACCTCGAAAGCTATCCAGGAATGAAATCATGAGCTCGGCCTAAGTAGAAAGCCCAACTCAATGGCTCAGTTTGAAAATCTGCTGCTCCTCTGCAGGCCCAACCTGAGAGAGGAAGGTGTCCTCTAGAGGTCAGACTCCTCGCACTAAGAAGACTCCTCATGAGGCAGGAATCCTCACAAAATAGAAGTCCCCCTTCATGTGAAGACTTGCTGCTTAAGGAACAGATAAGGTGGAACCTTAACCCAATCTCGCCTTCCTCGCTGGCATGCGGACCCCCCCACCCCACCAAAACTCCTGACACAGAGAGACTCCCCCTCTATAAATATGGGAGGTACCCCTCAACAGACAATCCCCTTTCACACTCGAGAACCTCTTGCTGATACTCCGCTCCTCTAACTTTGTGCTCTTACATACGCAATTTTTAATTTTATCATAATTTACTCTTCCATTCATATATTCTTAAAATCAAAACTAACTTAAGCATCGGAATCCTAACCTTTTATTTTGCTTGTCCACTTTCTCAAGAGCTTTCACTCAATTAGCCCAAATTCAATATCAAATTCAAAAACTTTGGACCCGTGCTAAAATCACATGCATCAGATAGACATTTAAATTTTTCAAAATAAACTTACTATATTACTTTTTGTATTGTGACATTAATTTAATTTTTAATTTAAATTATAAATTTAGAAAAAATATATACATTTTCATGTACTTTAATGTCTAAATAAATATATCTAAGCATAAAATTATTTATTGTTTAGGAGGGATTAAAAATATAAAAAAATCATTAAAAATAAGGTTAAGGCAAGTATATTGGGTCATATTAATTTTAAACACAATATATGAGCATTTTTGTCAATTTACAACAAAAAGAGTCAAAACCCAGCAAAAAAAGAAAATCATACCCTTCCTCACCACCTGCAAGTACACCCCACCTTCCCTTAATTTCTAACGAAAGGGAGGTTTTACGCCGGATTTTAGAAATTATAGGGAATTTTTTACTTAATTTTAAAATACAAGAAAGTATTTAGCCATTTTTGAAAAATACAAAGTGTAAAATGCAATTTGACCTTATTAATTACTTATATATCTTTTGTTTGTGTGGTGCTAATTGTCAAACCAATTGGAATAAAGAAAAAGAAGTTGATTACCAAACCCAGACACTTCAAAATGAGAGTTGAAAAGTAGGCAAAAACAGCAGCATTCCTTCCTGTAAATTTCATATTCTCTCCATAAAGTACAAAAGATTGCTTCAATTAGTAGACAAGTATCCACGGAAAAAGTTCATTTAGCAAAACGTGTAGTCACGGAACCCCCGCTGTGATCATGTGAATTATTTTAGAATCCAATTAATTAGCCTTTTTCTTTTTGTCTATTAATTGATTATCGTAAGACGTTATCCTGCATGTATATATTAAATAATTTTTTATTTTTTAGAATATAGTATATATAAGAGTAAAATATATAAATTAGCATATCATATTTCAAAATGACAAAAGAAAGAAAAAAAATTCAACTTAAGAATATTATCAACAAAACAAAAATTGATAGTATATTGATGTCACAGACCGCCGCTTGTAAGTGGAAAGTGTATTCTCTTAGCATATATATTGTATCATAATCACATGGCAAAACGATTGCTCTGTTAATTTGAAGTTTGTTCTGTTTTACATATAACTCGATCAATTGGGTCCCGACAAGTTTTACTTGTGATATTCTAAAAATACACTTCATAAAATTTTGGACCAAACTTCATTTTAGACATCTTTGGTCGCTTTGCTGACTGTATTGTACTATTTCGAAATGAAATCGTTGGCGACAGAAAAACAAAAAAAAACTAGATATGATGATATGAGAGACACAGTACAAACAAATGAAAAAAACAAAACAAAACGAGCGTCATTTGTTATTATCTATTTTGACATTTTGATTATTTAATAATTTTTTTATCTATCCGAAAAATGCGAGGGCATTTGGGGACTCTTATACTTTTTCAAATAAATTAATAATATTTTATAAATTTCAAGAAAAACAATTGTATTTTTTATCAAATAAAGATTTATTTATAATTAAATAATTTTAGGGGTTGATGTAACTTATTTTTTAAAGCTAGTACAATTTAAAATCAGGTGCAAGTATCTTTTTTTTCTTTTTTTTTTTGGCTGAAAACATAAAGTTGAATCGAAAAGATTTTCGCAATAGAAAAATAATTCTTTCTTGTGAATTATGATCATCATCGGATAAGGGTGCAATATTATATCCATAAGTGATTTTATAATTAAGGGTGCATATTATACTCAATATTAAATAAAGCTATAGTATTTTCCTTAATTAAATATTATTCATACTTTACAAATCCTTTCATAATAACATTCACGCGTGCGACAAGTATTTTATTATTCTCCTACTTTTTTCGTATCATTTATACAAATAATTCTACAGAATATGATGAAAATGTAAATAATTTTTTATATTCTGATAATAAAGTTGAGATCTCGAATATTTAACAGATGATGATGCAAAAATTGAATTTTATAGGTTGGAATAAAAATGTAATAAGTTGAGTTTTTTTTTTTTCAAAAGATTAAAAAATAAAGATAAAAAGATGATTATATAGCAATCAAAATTTGAGTTTAGTGCCCTTTACATTATGTGAGTCATAAGCTGCCAAAATCAATCCAGTGCTAGTGATCTTGTTGGAAGGTCCAGTTCCTATTTTTCTTGATTTTCTGTCTCACTATGGAAAAAGAGAATTTGCAGCCCACAATATGAGCCACAAATTGAGTTGGCACTTGCAAAATATCACCCAAAATATCCAACTAAAAATATCATAAAATAGAAACAAGAAACGTCAATCACTCTTATGTTTCACTCGATCGATACCTCATTGTTCGAAATATTATTTATCTTTGATTTCGTTTAAGTTTTATAATTTTGTTTTGAAAAGAGACTTTATTCAGAGAGGGGGACTTAAAATTTATAAGTTGCTAAAATTTCTCATCTATAACCAATATGGGATAGGTGCCTCCATTATAAGCCTCCTAGATGATCAGGCGTTTGGGACGGACACATGACCTTGCTCTCATAGACGATGTCAAAATATGTGGCTTGCGACTCGATTGGTATTCTATTGCGCGGGGTATTATTTGTTCTGATTTCGTATGAGCCTCATGATTTTGTTTTGAAACTTATAAGTAGCAGAAACTTCTTATTTAGTATCAATATAGGATGCTTGCCTATATCACATTAATCTAATTATATCATTAATATATTTTGTATAAGAATAAGAAAGTATGAATGACATCTTACAAAATCGTTAGCGAGAGATTTAAGTTAAACATACATTTTTCGTATTAAACGTTTTAATGAGAATTATACGACAAACACGACTATATTCGATTTTAATCACAAAGCCAAAATGAGGTGGTTAATGCATAGATATAAATTGACGAAATTGCCCAACTCCAAGTCCAGTTTGCTTGTATCAATTTTGTTACCTAAATTAGGCTTATTGGAAGTGAGATAAGTGTGTATAAATAGAGAGAAAATTTCAAAAAAGATCTCTTGACTATAAAAATATCCAAACAAAACGCAACAAGGCAGCCGGTAGTCACGGACCCCACACCCCACCCCCATGCCCCAAGCACATGACTGATCCCGAACCTCCAAGCGCCTTTTCTTTCTCGTGGACCCCTAAGATCTCGCCGCGTGGCGCTCTTCTTCCTGATAACATGATCGGTACTCGGTAATAACATGTTATTATGTTAACACCGTCCCATATACGTCTTCCCACTTTCCACTTCCAATCACACACACTCTCCCTAGCTTCATTTTTCACCCCTAGATTTCGTTTCTGATTTGCGTATTTTTCCTTCATCAGCATCTGCGCCAGGTAAATTTTCATTGCTGGAGTTGTTTTTTGTTGGATGTAATGGCGACGCATTTTTGTGGAATTGGATGTTTGGTTAGTTGCTGGGTTTGCATTTTGATTTTAGACTCTTGTCTGGAGCGATTTGAAGGTAGTTTTGATGCATGTTAACTGTATGTCGAAATGATTGAATTGCCTGGTGGATTTAGTGTTGTAGATTTCTAGAGCATTTTACTGGATTTTAATATGATATTTGTGGAGTTAAACGAGTCTTGTATTTTCACCGGTTAAGTTCAAATTCAATTGTATGATTTTTGTTACGATGTTTGAATATTTTTGTCACTGTGTTTGTTGTGTTTTCATGTTGGTGTTCGGAATGTGGCTTCTATGTGTAAAATGCTTTACACATGGAGTTTTCTTGGTTAATATAGATAGAGAATTAAGGATATGTGACTATATGTGTGCATGTGATGTTATGTCTGCGTTTATGTAGTTTGTTACAGTTATATACTCCAAAGTGGTCTATGTTTGTGATTCCTAACTTTGTAATTTCTGAAGGTAAAATTATTGACTTTTGCAGTTGTGATTTTTAGAATTAAATCTTAGGATTGACAAAACATGAGCAACACGGTAGGGAATAACTTGCTGCGTCAGAGTTTGCTTTCCCCGACAGTATTGGAGCATCAGAGTCGAATCAATTCTTCGACATGCGTTCGAGGAAATACCTTTTTCCAGCCTCAAGCAAATTCACTAATACACAAATCTCCTATATCAACTGAGTTCCGTGGTAACAGACTGACAATGCAGAAAAATAAACTACAGATGGGAAAGCAGCGTGCTGTTTTAAGATCAACTCAGGCTGTTCTGGCTGCCAATCCATCTTCTGTGGTGATAATCCTAAATCTTTTAATAATTGTTTTCCATGTGTCTAGTTGTATTGTGCCCATATTGAAATAGGTATTAGTGGGATACCTTTTCAATGTGATAATTCTAAACGATGATTCAATCAAGATGGTTGCACAGCCAACTGCCAAGTATGTGGAATAATATTTGTCTAACAGATAAGACATAGAGTTTTTCATATGTTGTTAATGGAAAACTAAATGTGCTTCAGGTGATGTAATCTTTTGTCGTTCAACAGTCTGAAGATATGAAACAAGAAATGCTTTAGAAAAGCACATAATATCTTTTGAGTTTGAGGAGAAGATGCAAATTTGAAAAGTTGATAGAAAAGCACAAGATTCAGTGGTGCACAAGTTGCTCCAAGCTATCATTGTTACCTGCAATTGTATATCCAAGAAAAAATGAACAGCAGGGAACTAAAACTTTAGATAAAAGTTAAGAAAACAGCAAGAAGAAAGTCTCAGTCTGTGCTAAAGGAGATTAGAGATGCAGTTTATTTCCAAATACTAGTTGAAGCCAAGTGCTCCTTTGTTGGGTAGATCAGTTTGCTTTTGCATTCCAATTAATTCATCAAGAGTTTCTCTCAGAAGTCACAACATCATCTTATCCACTTTCAGCTTAAAAAAAAGGGAAAAGGTCAGCAGGCAGAATGACCTCTCCTGACATAGCTACTGAACTAGTTTATGATCATCACTGGGCAATGACTATCACTACAACCCTTATTTTTATTTTTCCAAATTTTGTGTTGATTTTAGTTAAGTTATACAGGGATCAAGATCAATCCCTTCTTTCTAATTATTTTTCTTTTCTAATAAGATGTTAACCCTTTGCTAAACCAAAAAATGTTTGGATCTTCAATTTCCTATTTACTTTTCATGTGATATAAACTTCTCCCTAAGAAAGAAGGGGTTCCTTTTCCGTGCTCATTATGAGTATCATATTATATACTAGATAGTATTTTTTTTCTGGTTCTTTCAAACTCTTTGGTCCTAAGGTTTCCAACAATTGAACAAAAGATTCCTAATCTCTACTCAGAGGCTCATAATAATTGTTCGAGATATTGGGTTCCAGGCGGCGATAGCATCACTTGTTTCCTTTGCAGCTCTCTATGGTGAAGCAGTAGAGGTAGTTACTTGAAGTTTATTAATCTGGTGTTTTTTGTTTTCTTGCAGCTTACAGAGAAGTTCAACCTTGGTGAGAATATAGAATTACAGGTACTTAACGTTACCTGATATCTGAGAATGTGTGACATTGAGTAGATATCGAGCAAACTATGTATACAGAATAATACTGGTATAACGGACGCAAACCATATATATTAACAACAGAATGTTGGATGTAATAAACAGGTTGATGTTGGGCCTCCAACTTCAGGTTCTGCTGCAGCAGTAAATATTCAAGTTACAAGTAGTAGTGACAGGTTACTTCTACATTGGGGAGCAATAAAAAGTCAGAAAGGGTAAGTTTACTTGGAGTAAGAAAATATAAGTTATTCTGACACAGTGTCCTTCTCCAAACTCAGATTTTATTTTATTTATTTATTTTATTATAGTTTTCTTTTCCTTCTTCTTTCAGACAATGGGTACTTCCTCATCGTCGTCCAGTTGGAACCATGGTGTATAAAAATAAAGCACTTAGGAGTCCTTTTGTTAAAGTAAGCTTGAAATTGTCACTTAGTTCAGCTAATATAATGAATTGTTATAACATAGGCAAGAATTGTTATGCGACGTATCTGTTACATAACGACATACTTTTGTTGTGATCTTTTCTTAGTCTGGTTCGCATGCTGTACTGACAATAGAGATTGATGACCCTGCAATACAAGCTCTGGAATTCCTTATATTTGACGAAGCCCGGAATAAATGGTAAAGAAGCATTTTGTTCAATCATTTATAGGTTCTGTTCCAAACATGTTAGTAACTAGCAGTCTTTCTCATGTCCTCAGGTACAAGTATAATGGGGATAACTTTTATGTTGAGTTGCCTAAGACAGAGTCAAACACTTCAAATGTTTCAGTTCCTGAGGATCTTGTGCAAATTCAAGCATATTTGAGGTGGGAGAGGCAAGGAAAACAGATTTACACCCCACAAAAAGAGAAGGTAGGTGATGTTTGCTATTTAACTTCAGGTTAAGAATACATATGGTGTAACGTATTCATGGCCCCTTATACTTTCTAGGATTTGTTTGAGAAAGTTTAGTTCAAGCTCCTTTCCTTATTGCTGAAACTGCATGTTATTCTTTTTCTGTTGGCACACACAGTGGATAAATATGGAGAATTTTTACTTTAACGTCCTTGATCGACTTTCTGCTTTCTGAATAATGATGGAGAATGGATGTGATGTTTTCCGCATATGAATATCTTAAATTGCATTGCATGAGATTGGTAATACATTGACAAACAATGTTTAGAAACTTTTAACTATTTGCCCACTTGTAACTGAATGCCAAATCAATAGATCATTAGGTTGCTTGTTTAAGATTCTGACCCATGGTAATATGGATAAAAGAATAAAATTTTGTCAACTTGATTTTTTGCTAAAACAATTGCGTGTTTGTTGTGGTCCAAATATATATATATATATTTTGGTTGTTGCTCTTTTGATTGATATGTACTTTAAATAGGAGGAGTATGAGGCTGCTCGCATGGAGCTGTTGGAAGAAATAGCTAGAGGTACTTCGATAAAGGACCTTCGGACAAAGTTAACAAGCAAACCTGACGCGAGTGAGAGAATAGAGCATCGTGTTTCTGAAACAAAGAGCAATATACCTGATGATCTTGTTCAAATTCAAGCATATGTGAGATGGGAGAGAGCTGGAAAGCCAAACTATTCTCGAGAACAGCAACTTGTAAATATCAAACCTTTGCATTAACCTTTGTGAACCTTAACATGGGAAATTACATTGCATTCACATGCACATAATAATTACGTTTACGAATAAGGTGGGCTACTGTTCTCTACTGTTTGTTCATTCCTTTTTAAATCTAAATGTCATTAATTTAACAGAAAGAATTTGAAGAAGCAAGAAAAGAGTTGCAAGTTGAACTGGAGAAGGGTGCTTCCCTTGATGAAATAAGGAAAAAGATGACCAAAGGAGAGATACAGACCAAGGTTTCTAAGCAGTTGGCCAAGAAAAATTATTTCACCACTGAAAGAATCCAGCGCAAGGAAAGGGACGTAATGTCACTTCTCACTAAGTTTGCTTCTGTGCCCATAGAGGAAAAGATTTCCTCTGAACCAGAAGTGCTTTCTGCAATTCAACAGTTGTCCAGGGTAAAGGAAGATCAATATGGCCCTACAATGAACAAAAAGATTTATAAGCTTTCTGATAAGGAACTCCTGGTATATATGCAGTATCCTATCAATTTTCATTTGAAAAGTTTTACCATTTGAGTGAATGTTTGATAATATTTTCTTATTTCTAAAGGTACTTGTTGGAAAGTCCTCTGGCAAGACCAAAGTTTATCTGGCTACAGATCTTCCAGAGCCTGTTGTTCTTCACTGGGCGTTATCCAGGAGACCTGGAGAATGGGCTGTATGTATAAAATCCTTTCAGTAGATTTTAAATAAGCAAGCTAGTGGGAAAAACAAGTATGTATTCATTTTTATCTGAGAATGTGAAACTCTGGATATTATACAGGTTCCTCCTTCAAATGTGTTGCCTCCTGATTCAGTTTCTCTAGACAAGGCTGCTGAAACACAATTCTCAACCAGTTCTCTTGATAATCCCCCGTGCAAGGTTTGACAAATTGAAATTTTCACGTTCTTCTGCCTACATGCTATAAGGCTAGATATCAAAACAGTGAGCCATAATTTCTTCCTTGATCTACTCTCAGGTCCAGTCACTAGAAATCACAGTTGAAGATGACAATTATGTGGGGATGCCGTTTGTTCTTTTGTCTGGTGGAAACTGGGTTAAAAACAGTGGGTCCGACTTTTATGTCGAGTTGAACATCGGCTCCACTGTGGTTCAAAAGGTTTTTATCTGAAAAATTGTAGCCCTTTCTCCACTTTTATTATACATCTGTTTCCATATAAGCATTCACTACACTCTCTACGATTTTCTGCACTGAAGGATGCTGGAGATGGGAGAGGAACTGCAAAGTTTCTGTTAGATAAAATAGCAGATTTGGAAAGTGAAGCCCAGAAGTCTTTTATGCACCGGTTAGAACTCTTTGGATTCCCAGTTTCTAACTTTAGCATGCTTTCTCTTTCTCCTCTTTTATTCCTGATTAGCTACACTTTTTTCAATCCAAAGACATGAAACCACTTCATTACAACTAGTTTTATGGGCAAGATTGCATTTTTCATCCCATACAATAGAAGGTGTTATATATAATCCCGAGCTTTGCGCCTAAGCATATTTAGTTTCAAATCTGACAAATCATCCACTTCTACTCCTTTTTGAGTAACTCCGTAAAAAAGCCAACGGTTGGCACGAGTCTTTTTAAATTATTTTTATTTGCCCAAGCCTAAAATTAAACCAACCCAGCTTGAATGAATTTTAATTGTCGTTTAAATTTTTGGCTAATCCATATATATTGGTTTTAGTTGAAAGAAAAATGGGCAATAAACAGGGAAAATGAAAAGGAAAATTTAAAATAAAAGAAAAAGTAATGGAACCGTTAGTTTTTTAAAGGAGTTAATGAACAAGGAACACCGGAAAAGGAATAAAAGTGCACGACCTTTTGAATTGTAGGAGGAATATGGTTAGCCCGTAAAGCTCGGGACAATATGTGCAACCCTCATTGTATGGTGTGGAAAGTGCAATTTTGCCTAATTTCGCTTATGCTCATTGTCATGTGTTTAGGCTTATAGATGATTACTCGAATTACCTTTTGAGTATGTAGGTCAGTACAATATATTTCAACTGCTTTTTTTACCATCTAAGTTTCCTAACTGGCATTACGACTTCTAATGTTTTTGATTGCTTTTAAAGGATTAACCGAGAGATCCAGATGTTGTATGGATTCTGGGTTTTGGCTTGTTTACTTAACCTGGGATACATTTAAAATGGAGTTCAGAAGCCTTTAAGAATGACAGATTCTTTAATTTTGTAATTGCACTCCATAATGGCCCACCATGTAGATGCCAACCTTGTTTCCGCGACAATGCCATGTGTTATTTTGACTCAACATGCATGCCTCCTAGCTGTGGACATCCTAAATATACGTTTCAGTACCTCATTCTTATGTGCCAGATGATGGCATTCAGTTTACTGTTTATTCCTGACGAGAATAGATTAACCATTTTATTGAGATCCCAATTGAAGCATTTTTGGCCTCACTACATGTTTCAAAATTTAGGAAGTAGATGAGTTACTGTGTTATGTTAACACATAATCTGTTTCCTACAGATTCAATATCGCAGCAGACTTGATGGAACAAGCAACTAATGCTGGTGAACTTGGTCTTGCTGCAATTCTTGTGTGGATGAGATACATGGCCACAAGACAACTGATTTGGAATAAAAATTACAATGTAAAACCACGGTATGATTCCTATACATTCTCTTTGCTTGCTTTTATGGATGTATCTTTTTTCTCCTGGAAAATTTGCATTATCTATTTTCTATTGTCCATAGTCTTCATATCTATTGACAACCATGGTTCATAAGAAAATTCCACACACTTAATTTCTGAAGTACTTTGTTTCTTATATGCTTTTGAAGAAGAAAGCTTCTGATGTGATTTAGAAGTGTTCTTTTTCATTTACAAGTTATTTGTTTATTTTGATTGGCTGCAATTTTTGTGCTTCTACTGGTGCAGAGAGATAAGCAAAGCTCAGGATAGACTTACAGACTTGCTACAGAATGTCTACAAAAGTTGTCCACAGTATCGGGAAATTTTACGAATGATTATGTCAACTGTTGGTCGTGGAGGTGAAGGAGATGTGGGGCAGCGGATAAGGGATGAAATATTAGTCATTCAGGTACTTTTGTCAAATATTCATTTTTATGCTTCCTTTTCTTTTAGTTAATCCTTGAGTTTGATAATGTTGCATAATTCTTATTGAACTGCAGAGAAACAATGACTGCAAGGGTGGAATGATGGAGGAATGGCATCAAAAACTGCATAATAACACTAGTCCTGATGATGTTATTATCTGTCAGGTATTCAAATATTAGTAAACAATCATATTGGCTGATATGATTACATAATACATATATATAAATGTATATGCTCAATATAATTCTAACCACATTCATCTGTTGCAGGCACTGATTGACTATATAAAGAGCGACTTTGATATTAGTGTTTATTGGAAGACCTTAAATGACAACGGAATAACAAAAGAGCGCCTTCTTAGTTATGATCGTGCAATCCACTCAGAACCAAATTTTAGGAGGGATCAAAAAGATGGACTTTTACGTGATCTTGGAAATTATATGCGAACTCTGAAGGTTAGAGCTATGATAGTTGCATGTCTATTGGAATTCTGAAATGAATTGATTCCAACACCTGCATTACTGCATGCATTGGTTCCTGTGGAATAGGGTATGGATTGTATCTTCATTGTTTCCAGCAGCTAACATGATTGTTTCTATAATAACTTTTTGAGAAGTGACTTGGAAAAAAAGGCTCGAGATTCAGAGCATTCCTACTTTTTCACCAATATCTTGGTGGTCTCAGGATTGTTACTGAGCAGCATCCTTCCAACTTATACATATAGTAATTCTTCTTTCAAAAGTTTCACTTCATCTAGCATATGGATGCAGGCAGTTCATTCAGGAGCTGATCTTGAGTCTGCTGTAGCAAATTGCATGGGCTACAGAGCTGAGGTATTCCTTTCATTGTAATGCTTTGGCAATGTTTTCATGTTTTTGCAATTAATCTAAGTGGTCATTAATTCTCATCAGGGAGAAGGCTTCATGGTTGGGGTGCAGATAAATCCAGTGTCCGGCTTGCCTTCAGGATTTCCGGTATTGTATATTCTCCATTATTAAAGGGTCTTTTGAATGGAAACATTCTGTAACATTTTGTTAACTGCTATGATTATGAGATCAGGAACTACTTCAATTTGTTCTGGAACACATTGAGGATAAAAATGTGGAAGCCCTCCTTGAGGTATATTAATTATTGTGGTAGTTTCTCCTTCATCTTTCCGAACCCAGAGCTTTAATAATTTATTGAGGCGCTTCTAATTTGTTTCGTTTCTTTTGTTGCTCGAACACATTCTTATGTTCAGGGTTTGCTAGAGGCTCGTGAGGAGCTTAGACCATTGCTTTCCCAATCGAATGATCGTCTCAGGGATCTTATATTCCTGGACATTGCCCTCGACTCTGCTGTTAGGACAGCTGTAGAACGTGGATATGAAGAATTGAGTAATGCAAGTCCTGAGGTATGCTAAACCTGATATGTCTATCTGTATCTATTATTATAATGGAAATCTTTGCATAAATTTTTAATTTAAATTATCCTTCAATTTTTTATATTCTATTTGACATAAACATGTTTTCCAACATTCTGTCCATGAATTCTGCAGAAAATCATGTACTTCATCTCTCTTGTTATTGAAAACCTAGCACTTTCAGTGGACAACAATGAAGATCTCATTTATTGTTTAAAGGTGAGGTTCAGTGAAATAGATATATTTCTGATATGTCTGATTTACAGCTGCTTTAAGTTTATGAATCCTTACTATGTGCATCTACAGGCCCGTGCACTTTTTTTTAACATTATAATGTCTTCTTTATAGGGATTCAAAAGGTCGATTTTGTTTGGGTAAGGTAATATATAAATACCCCAGAACTAACAAGGACGTCAAATAATTACAATCCAAACTACAAGAAATCAGGGAAACCATGAATCAATGTCAAGAAATTACAAAACTAGAACTAAGCAATTGGGAAGCAATTCTGAATGGTATAGCTGAACCAAGGCACACACTGAAAGCACAATGCAAATTAATTTTATCCAGCATGATTCACCCAATATTACATTCTAATGAATTTTTTTAATTATTCTTAGTAAAAAAGAGAAGCAAGTAATTTATCTCTACTTCCATCACTTTTGAGCTTGTACATATCTGTTTTGTGTGGAAGAACATGGTCTGAGGAAATTTAACTAGTGATTAGAAGACCTTATAAATCTGAATATGCTTTCTCTAGATTTTAACTTGGTAACTTGAGATGATATAAACGTACATATCGCTGTGTGTATATGTGAATCTTAACTTGTAGTTAGATTTGTTAGCCACTCCATGTTCAACCAAAACTTAAAGGGTGAAAAGAAAAAAGAATTGACAGGATCTAGAAGTATATAATAGCAGCAGGCAGATGATACATATTTTTTCGTTGTAGCATTGGACGAGGAATATTGTTGTCTTTTTCTTCCATCAGCTTTTTTTATTGTAGTGAATAAAACATCCTTTATGCTCATAGTCATTTTCTTTTATTTTCACTAAGGGTTGGAATCTAGCTCAAAGCTTGTTGAAGAGCAGAGATGATCACTGGGCATTGTTTGCTAAATCAGTTCTTGACAGAACTCGGCTTTCACTTGCTAGCAAGGCTGAGTCATATCATCAATTACTGCAACCATCAGCAGAGTATCTAGGTGCACGGCTTGGGGTGGATCAGTGGGCAGTATGTTAACATAGAAATCCTGTGTGGGCCTTTCAATACCCTTTCTGATTACTTCTTAGAGGTAACATCTGACCGTGCAGGTAAATATATTTACTGAAGAAATGATTCGGGCTGGATCAGCTGCTTCATTATCCTCCCTTCTTAATCGACTTGATCCAGTTCTTCGGCAGACTGCTCATCTAGGAAGGTTGATATTATTTTCATTATTTGTTTGGAATTGAAAATTGTAATCCTATCTGTAGATGCACAAATCCAAAATACTTTGTGACCAGTTTGATACTTTAAGAGTTTTAGCACCAGGAATCCATTTTTATTCTCTCAGATGAGGCATTTATTGAGTCTACTTATGAGATCGCATGGGTACAACCGTACAAGAAAACACTGTTGTTGAGCTCTGATTCATATGATTAGCTTATTAATGCACGTTTAATATTCTGAAACAGTTGGCAGGTCATCAGTCCAGTTGAAGCTATTGGATACGTTGTTGTGGTTGATCAGCTGCTTTCTGTTCAGAATAAATCTTACTCAAAACCAACAATACTGGTGGCAAAATCTGTTAAAGGAGAGGAAGAAATCCCTGATGGTTGTGTAGCGGTGCTGACACCAGACATGCCGGATGTTCTGTCACATGTTTCTGTTCGAGCAAGGAATAGTAAGGTTGTATTTCTGTTGACCTTTTATGCCCTTATTGTGCTTGTTAGAAATAGAAAAATACCTAGTAACATTCCAGATGAGTTTTCTCTTTTTGTAGGTTTGTTTCGCCACATGCTTTGATGCCAATCTATTGGGCAACATCCAGGCGTATGAAGGAAAACTATTGCGGTTAAAACCTACATCTGCAGATGTGGTGTACAGGTATATCATGATGGAACAAATTAACTATCCATTTACATTAATATCAAAGAAGACAATGATATTTGGTTCTTTTGTTCTTGTTTCTTTTTTCTGCAATCTTCTAAGAAGGCTAAACACTAAAGCACATAATTTACGATTATGTGAATGTGATGGTTGACGCTTCTCTTCTGCATTTAACTCTAGTGAGATGAAAGATGATGCACTAGTAAGTTCAAATAACTCCAAGGAGGTTTCATCTGTGCCAGCTGTAACTTTGGTTAGAAAGCAGTTTGCTGGAAGATATGCGATATCATCTGAGGAATTTACAAGTGATATGGTCAGTGTCTCTTATATTCATCTTATATTTGAGAAACTTCTCTGTTTTTTTCTTCTTATTTCACTTTTGGAATCTTACAGAAAGAAATCCTTATTGGGGATTCAATTATATACATGTAATCTATAGAAAGTGCATGATTTGATTTGTCCAGGTTGGAGCCAAATCACGCAATATTGCACACCTTAAAGGGAAAGTTCCCTCCTGGGTTAACATTCCAACTTCTGTCGCCTTGCCATTTGGTGTCTTCGAAACAGTCCTTTCTGATAATCTAAACAAGGTACTCGTTCATATTCATCTCCATCTATTCAAATTGCCAATCATCGGTGCCTTCAAATTATTTTTATTTGCATGATATATCTGGGAGAATACAATTCTTGTTATCCCACATATTTTGCTTCAATTGTTTTAAACAATACATTTCTTTGAATAATATACATTATCCTTCTTCTTCCTAAGTCTGAATGTTTGAAAAAGAACTTTTACTTTGCCTGGACGGAGTTCCACCGGTGCTTTAAGATGATCTTATTTTAAGCAAGAATGATCTGACAAAGTTTATAATGAGAAACTGTGATCTTTATGCGCTGAGTAGTGTTGAAATACTGTCATGTGCTTTGTGAAAATTTGTCACTGTACTCGCTGATCTATTGGTTTTTCATGATAGATATTGTGAAGAATTTATAGAACTTGGAGTATTTCATCTACACGGTTTGGGAGACTTAACATATTTGGTCACCTATTCTTTTTGGCAAGTATGGGGCCTTATTGTCTGCGACAATCATTTTTATACAGTAAAACCTGTAGCATCTATAAGGAGACTACATTTCGCACTTCGGGAAAATGTGAACTTAGTAACCATGAATCTGTTAAGTTGCAATACAATTCAACATATTTTGCAGGATGTTGCAAAAAGGTTGGAAATTCTGAAGAAAAAATTAGAGGAAGGAAACTTCAGTGCACTTGGTGAAATTCGAAGCACAGTTTTAGAACTTTCAGCTCCACCACCGTTGGTATGTCCCCTTTTCAGATGCACTAGTCGTTACCTGACTAATGCATTTTTAAACATAAGATGTAAGCTATTTATACATCAAACCGGTGGCTAGAGTCCTACACTAAATTCTATTAACCTGAAGTAAATTATTATTTGGGGGCAAAAGATTAATAATGAATCAGGAAATCCCCAATGTTCAGAAAATGATTTCAATCTTTTGGACCATCCAAATGGCAGCTGCATTTTACTAAAGTAACCTTGTTCCAGGTCAAAGAGCTTAAAGAGAAGATGCAAAATTCTGGTATGCCTTGGCCTGGTGATGAAGGTGCACAGAGATGGGAACAAGCATGGATGGCCATAAAGAAGGTGAGTTTGTACGTGAAAGTTATATATATCCACGGTTCTGGTGGCAAGACTTTAGAATTTTTTAGACTCCCATGATTTCTACAACTGTTCAATATGTGCCAAACATTTGCTTATTTTCTGCATTTCGTAGGTATGGGCTTCAAAATGGAATGAGAGGGCATACTTCAGCACAAGAAAAGTGAAACTTGAACACGACTATCTTTGCATGGCTGTCCTTGTCCAAGAAATAATAAATGCTGATTATGCATTTGTTATCCACACCACTAATCCATCTTCAGGAGATTCATCAGAAATATATGCTGAGGTAACATATGCTGCATCCTTGTTGTAATTTAATATTAACTCTTTATTTTTGAATGTGATGGACATAATATTTTTCAACTGGCTCCAAGAATATCCACGCGCCTTGAATATATGCATTATATCGGAGACACTATAACTGGTTGAATTTAGATAAGTCGAAAATTAGTTAATTAGATGCACTCCTGCTGTCAATGGTTAGACTTGCCATGACGCTTGTAACTTCTGGTAAGAGAAGGTAACGCATGCTTGTGTGCATCTTCTGAATAGGTTGTCAAGGGGCTCGGAGAAACGCTGGTGGGAGCTTATCCAGGTCGTGCATTGAGCTTTATTTGCAAGAAGAATGACCTGAACTCTCCTCAGGTAAGTTATGAACTTCGGACTTGAAGCCATATCTGAATATATCTTTCTACTGTATTGACAAGACAAGATTAATCTGCGAAACAATCTTGTTTAAGAAATTGTGATTCAGCTCATTATATAACCTACCTATCTTAAGACCAAGTCATTCATTCAGTGTATGGGTTTCTAGACATTCTTATTGTAATGCATTTACCTCTGCAAAGCCATATAGATTTTGTTGAACAGTGTTAAATTGCCAATTCTGGTATCATGGTGTTGTTATGTTTGTTTAAAATCATTCTAATTATTGACTGCTGCGCGTGGAACATATCCTTGAACATTTCCAGGTTTTGGGTTACCCCAGCAAACCTATCGGCCTCTTTATACGGCGTTCTATAATTTTCCGCTCAGATTCAAATGGTGAAGATTTAGAAGGTTATGCTGGTGCTGGCCTTTATGATAGGTAATGTTTTAAGAAAATAATATTCAAGTTAACAAGCTTTACTTCTTTCATAGCTGTTATTCTACTAAGTAAACAAATGTTATTCCTTCATGTTCACTCCCTTTTCTCCTTCCATAGTGGAAGTTCTTGATCTCTCCACCACGGGTCCGTACCACAAGGAAGTAATGATTTTGATGAATGCATTACATTTCTTGAGGGAAAAGCCCAGCAAGACCGTTCTCTCAGACACAACACTAGAATACTAACTCCAGAAAATACATTTCTTTCCACTGCATGCGATCATCTGTATATAACTCTTCCTGCGGTCTTCTTGCAGTGTCCCAATGGACGAAGAGGAGCAAGTCGTTCTTGATTACTCATCTGATGCATTGATCATTGATGGTAACTTCCGCCGCTCAATTCTCTCGAGCATAGCCCGTGCGGGAAGTGCTATTGAAGATCTGTATGGATCTGCACAAGATATTGAAGGTGTTGTAAAGGACGGAAAGATTTACGTTGTCCAAACAAGACCCCAGATGTGATCATTTATACCCTACTTCTGAAGGAACAGCCGATAGAAAGATTTGCCGAGACAGAATAAACATGGCATACTATTATGAAAAACCAGGTATCTTCTGCAAAGTAAATGGTACTTGGCGGATGCTTTAAGTGCTAAACAAGGTCCGATAGTGGTAGTTTATACAAGAAGTGGAAGAAAAACAGTACACTAATAGGGCATTCATCTGTCTCTTCGTATTCAATAACAGGTATTTGTACAAGCGCTACACATTGTATTATACAATAATTAATAATACATTCTCTCCCTACAGCTGTAATCTTCATCACTTGGAACCGAAAAGGAAAAGAAAGTTCAGCACAAAACTTACGATATGAATGATTATCCTTTGCTTATATTTCGAGCTTATCGCAATCCCCAAATGTAATAATCAGATTCTGAGAAATCTTGTGAATATTTATTTGTCTTGATTGAAATTTTGATACAAGCTCATTTGAGGAATGTTCATTTGGAAAAATCAAATCGAATTCATTAAAAATAACACGGACACTTTTTATTTATTGTAAAAATATTATAATAAAAATAACTAATTTATAAAAAATATGTACGGATAAATTAAATATAAATAATATTTTAAGTTATGCTAAAAACTAATATTGAACCGAATACATATTGATCCCCCCACCTCCCACATTTGGGCATTTATGGCTAGCATAATATAAAAGCTCCATAATTTTAGTGTGAAGGGGATTTTTGGAAGGGAAATTGAAGAGAAATGATTAATCAAAAAAATTATAGCTTGTGCAAGAATGGAGATCCTTAAATATGTGAAAGAATTAGGAGTGAGTCGGCTAACACATAGATCGGTTCATGCAATTATTTCTAATGGGGAGGATGAGAAGAAAGTCTGAAACCCAAAGCAAAGAAAGACGAATAAATTGTAAAAAATTCCAAAGGAGGACGCTTTTCATCCTATCACCGACACTAGGAAAGGAAGGATGAAGGAAAATTCGGAAGAGGGAATTAATCTTGCCATCAAGAATATTGAACTCTTCAAAACTAATACTACTATTGCAATTCTCGACATCCATGACACGACAACAAGATTTAGACAGGGGGTGGCTGACGACTTAGTACCATCACACCTAATTCATCTAAGTCCTTTTTAAGGAGAATATAGGAGTTATTGACCTCTTTAGAATAGGGGTGTGCAGAAATCGATTAAACCGACTGAATCGACCGAATCAAAAATTCGATTTGAACAGAAAATCGAACCGAAAAACTAAAATTTTAAATAATAAAATAAATAAAATATATTTTTACAGATATTAATATTATATAATTATATATATTAATATACATACAATAGGAATTGACTGGAGCCAGAGCCACTTACGACTTACGAGAGAAGAACAGAACAGAAGAGAAGAGAAACAGAATAGAGAAAGAAAAGAAAGAAAAGAAAGAAAGAAAGAGACTCGCCAAGACGACTGAGACCGGAAGAAGGGAAAAAAAGAAAGGACCGGCGAATATTGCAAATATGACCTCACGACAGGTAGGTTTTCTGGTTTTGCTCTCTTACAAATAAAAAAATTTCAAAAAATTTGACTTACGATTTTGCTTTGAAGGTGTTTGATGAAATGCTTAAGTTAAAAAATATGTGTATTCTTGCATTGATTGGATTCTTTTATTGCTGTTAAATGTTCAAACCGTTTAAGTGTTTAACCACTTATTATATTTAGTCCCATAAGTCATAAAAAGAACTAACAATTTTAGTCCCAACCACAAATTTCATTAAATATTTAACGGAGGACATGCAAATCACTTGCTCTCTCTATTAAATCAAATGTCATTTACTTAATGAAACATATGCAAATCACGTGCTCTCTCCATCAAATATTTAATAAAATTTGTGGTTGGGACTAACATTACAAATTTTGTAATTTATGAACTAAATCTGGTGAAATAAAATAATAGGGCTAAAATCACAAAAAGAATAAGTTATGAAACGTAAATTGCAAACTTTTTTAATTACTATATTACCCCTAAATGATAAATTGTATCTACAAATTAGTTGTTGGTGAAGGGATAAAATTAATATTACACACCCCGCATTTATAACTAGCATAGTATTAATACCCTGTAATTAATAATAAAAGGAGACTTTGGGAGGACAATTGAAGAGAAATGATTAATTGAAAAATTTCTCACTTGTGCATAGGGTGTTCATCAAAACAGCATGGTCATCCCAACCTATCGATCCAACCCAATTCGCACCGCAATTGGTGGGTTAAGGGTAAGTTGGATTGGTCTCGGGCTAGCAAAAAAAAAAAAAGACCACATTATAATAATGGGTTTGATTTACATTTACATAGACCGCATAAATCGTATCCCACTACAACAACAACAACAACAACAACAATAATAATAATAATAATAATAATAATAATAATAATAAGATCAACAACAACAACAATATAATAATGTACTAGAACTTGTATAAAAGTTTTGATAATACATAAACTAATATATTCAAGACAATAATAATTATTACGATATTTTTTATTGGTATTGTATAATATATCTATCTTCTATATTATAAATGTGTGAGTAATTTATCATATTTTATGGTTTTTCTTTTTCCTGTGATGCCAATATATTATTTTATATAAGATTAGAATTATAAATATATGTGTCCAAATAAATAATTTTGTATTTAGTTTTTATAATAATAGTTGTTAATTATGTATATAGTTGAATTGAAATAGAATTTTAATAATATAAATAATATAAAGAGTATAAAGAGTTTTAGTCACAACTAATAACTATTTAAATAAAAAAATTTAATAGGATGCACCACCACCACCAGCGCCACCATTGCCACCAGCGTCACAGAGGCATTATATCAACTTCTGGGATGTAAGGTACGTACATAAATTTATGCAATTATTTTATAAAATTTTATTTGGATTTATTATTATTTTTAATATTTAATTATTTTTCAGGTCCAATCGAAATTTTCACATGGTGATCCATGCTACAATCAAAGGGCATTATCCACATTCTTGTGGAACATATCATAAATCACACAGGAGCATTAGTTATTTTAGTTTCAAAATTTAAATGGTAAGAATAATATTTAATTTTAAGTTAAACTTATATTTTTTATCTAATATTTATATTTTTTTTTATACGTGAAATTTACAAATGTCGTACTGGTGGGACTGCGATGACAGTCAATATTCAAGGTCGTCAAGTCATAGGCCAGGAAGTTCTTGAGGAAGCGATTCGCCGACGCTCGGAACTAATTGATCGGACCGTTGTGGCTGGCCGAGGAGATTTGGCGCCAGCTTCTGGGGTAGTGGGCGAGCCTAGAATTTCAAGCACAGTCGGTGAAGAATAAGGTCAAACGGGCAGCCAACCCGAACGCAGCTGCTACCATCTACCATGGGAGGTTGTCCTCTATTGCGGCACACAAGCGTAAGATGGTAAGTATTTTAACCTATAGTATTAATTTAATCTAATTTTTTAAAATAATTTTTGAATAGGAGGCACAATTCGGACACCCCGTCAAACAGATGGAGGTGTTCAAGGAGTGCTATAAAAAGTAGGAGGACTACCAATGGAGCATCCCAAGGGCAACGGAGGTTGCAGTAAGTATAAAAAATAATTTAATTTTTAATTCAAAGTTAGTTTTTTTAAAATCTAATTATTTAATCTGTTCGAATGAGTTGTTTGTGAGGATGATAGAGGAACGCCAGAGACAACAAAACAGTGATCAAGATCCTCCATTATCCTCTCAAGGCTCGATGGCCCCGAATGAGCAACAAGTGTGGTTGTCAGCAGTGGGCGGTCGAAAAAGGACCGAGTATTCGGTTTCGGCTCTGAAGTCCACCATACGATTGCTGGACCATCATCGCCCTCGCCACCGCAACTATCGCTCCTCGACCTTGATGATCGGGTAACGAGGCTTGAGGAGTAGATGCGGCGGATAGATCCCATCCTGGCCCGATCCTCCAGTGCCCTAGCCTCCTTCTAATCCCCTAGTACCCGACGGCGATGACAACGACAACGACGACGAACACGCAGCCGAAGGGGATGCTCATTTAGATTAGGATAAAAATACAATGTAAAATAATATTTTTATTTTGCAATTAAATTATTTTTATTTTCTTGTTATATTATATATTTTTATTTTAATATTGCACATTTATTACATTAAAACTACCTACATATAATAAAATTTTCTAAAATTTATTTTTAAAAAATAATTATCAAATAGATTAAATATAATTAAATATTAAAGAAATTATTTTTTTTGTCATTGTATTTGTAACGGCTTTTGGAATACGAATTACTGTCATATAATCCTAAAATTATTACAAAGATCGTGCAAAAGATGGTTATCAATTTTGAAAAAAGCCGTCCTAAAAGCCGTTACTTAAGCAATGTAAAAAATAATAACAAAGGCAGATACAAAACAAAAACCAACATACACATACACATACGGTTTTACAAAGCATGTTACAAAAACTATTGAAAAAATCAATATAAAATGTAATATAAAAACCGTTACAACATAATGCAACACCGTTACAAATTGTAATCCAAAATTAAGCCAAAGTTCAAGCACAATCATACCTATATGTATTATAAAGGTTGTTCCATTAACAATTAAATCAAAATTAAATGAGCCGTTCCAAAAGTAGGTTCAAATGCATTTTTTTGAATTAAACTACAAATTGTAACGGTCAAGCATGGTTGGAACAAAGACCGTCACAAATATTTTATAACGCCCAAAAAAGCCACGGTAGAAGTATCCGTTACAATTTAATAATATAACTGTTACTTAATATAAAAATTATTTTTTTAAGTGAAACCCCAAAATTTGACAACCTAAGCTCCTTATCACTCGGATTTATATTCACATAATCATAATCAATAAAAAAAACATGACATGATGATTAAGTTTGATGGCATGGCATGTTGATGGAATCAAGAGAATTAAGGAAGTTTCTTGAAATAGGGGATGCCATAGAAGAAGAAATCCCAACTTTCACATTCAATGTTATGTTGGGGTGAGGAACATCATCATTTCATGCATCATGATGATGCTATGGAGGGATGGGCCAAAGCGTATGATGCATGTAACATGGCCATCATGCCACCAGCCAAAAGCATGCAATGCAAGAATGGACATTGCATATATACAACCATTCTCATTCTTCCTTTCCAAATATACCCACCCCTTTCTTCAATCATGGTTAGCAACAAATCTCTACTTTGGACCTTTAGGTGTTTTATTTTAATTCTATTTTATGAGGGTGAGGGTAGTAGGGTCATCATAGGCATTATCTTTAAATATTATATTTAATTATAGTCTTTTTTTATATTGATTTAAAAAGAAAAAAAAGAAAAAAACCCACATTGCAGCTCGGACACAATGATTTCTTCATTCCTCTTTGACGGGTCTAGATCTTTTAATTCATGTAATAGTTTCCCACTTAAAGAGCCACCCTGTATTGTTAATGCAATAATGGTGCATGCTATATATATATATATATATTCAATCTCATTTTCTAACACTTGTATATATATACACATAATACGAATGGTGGAGAGTCGAGTCCAATTCAATATTACATTCAAGTTCAGCAACTATAAATTCAATTTGGCGTTGAGTTGGCATGGGGCTGCGTGTCGAAAAAAAAATGTCTAGAGTAAAAATTGTAATTTTACAATACTTTAAAGACACTCCACTATAAGTAGTTGATAGGTGACCTTTTATTGTAATTAATTTGAAACTAATTTAATGAAAAATCGATTTTGAGCATCCTAGGATGTAGAGAAAAATTTCAGCCAACATAAATCTTGTGTCTTGTAATTACTTTCTTTCGTATTTTTCTTCATATGTTCACAATTGGACCGAATTTAATTGCTAACAGTAACTTTCCTTCATGAACGGGCACAAACTAAATCTTTACACGAGCATAAGTCGTGACATTTTCTAGAATATATATGAGACTAATAAAAATGTAATTTTTGTACCGTCAGACAATCTTGAAAATAATGTAAAATTAAGGGGTTTTCATGTTTTTAGTGGCTCTCGTGAGCCCTATTACCATTTACTCAGATTTTATTCGACAGATAAGTGAAATGACAGCTGATCCCAATTCGTTGTACAAATCAATGATGTTGAAACAAAAGACTAAGTCCCAAGAACATGTTGTCCATTGGAATTGTGATCATGTCTTTGGTCCAAACCCTAAAAACCATCCACATTTTTATCAAGATTCTATTCTGTTTTCATGTCTGCCTTTGCAGATATAGTCTTTAGTACTATGTTTGGCTTTCTAAATATTCCAATCTAATGGTTGGAATTTTACGTGTTATCCTCAGCATTAGAGAATGTTATCTCCAGGAATACGAATCCTACCATCTTGTTTACTACTTTCTCTTCCACCTCTATCTTCTATTTGGTTTCGGTGGCCTGATTAATTTTATTTTATTTTTTAATAAAATATGATATTTCTATATCGTACATTATATTCGAATATTAAAAATTAATTAAATATAATAATAATTTTAAGGATAAATTATAATGGATCGACTCCTTTGAAGTTTGATATATCACCGTTATTTGAAAAATTACAAATACCCTTCTAAAATTAACGATCGTCTAATTAATGCTCTCTTATTTAGGTTGTTATGAGGGGACATGTATAATTTTTCAAATAACTAAAACCCACAATATTCTTCTGATTGTGACATCTAAATCGTCCCATTTGAGCAAGACATTTTTGACTGATGAGTACTAGAATGTGAAGAGATGACATGTTTTCCATAAGTTTGGGGAAGTAATAATTTAATGAAGAAACTCCGTAAAAAAAATGATAGTTATCATAATTCATACCATGGAAGATATACACTTTCTCTAGTTCTTGTTTAATTTTACTATAAATTATATCGAAATTTTTTAGATTAAATTTAATTACGAACATGGCATACATATACATCTTTTAAGAATGTCTTAATTTAATTTAATTTAATTTGAGAGGTGTATTTGTATAAATTTAATATTTTAATAAGGAGTGTTAGCTTGTAATTTTATTAAAAGTAAGGCGTATTTATGTAACTCAACCTATCTCATGAGGTATTAATATAATATTTTTATCGCTAATTTTATTTTATTTAATATTATCAAAAAACACAATTAAAATTTTGAAATAAGCTAAGTTTCTTTGATCTTAAAAAATAAGCTTGTAGCTCTATATTTTATTTTTAAACATTTCATAAATCTAAATATTTTTCCCCTATACAACAACTTTATTCTTATATATATATGCTAAGTTGCTAACATTATTACGACAGAAACATAGGCACGATAAAAGGAATTCGGGTCAAACAGATAACGTTTCTTTGCCACAAAACGTGGACCCTTCCATTTTCCATTGGGCCTTTCTACTCTCCCCTTTCCCTTCTTCATTTTAATACCCCTTCACATGCTCAACAAATAATGATTATTTATATGTTTAATGTTCCAAGCAAATCAAAAATAATAATTAACCCAACATTTAATTTCTCTTCACCAGACAACAACTGACCTAAGAATGCTCACATTATGGTACATTAAGTTGTTAATCAATGTCTCAACTACCAAAAACATTGTTCAGATTAGATCATCTCACACAAATATATGTACTGAGTAATAAAAAAAGTAGGGCTTATGAATATCACATAGTTAGAGTATCACTGAAATTGTAGAGCTCATTTCTTTATCAAAGTGTATTTTTAACATTAGTTATCTTCCTTTTCTGTGTTTTTCTCCCTGACGTAATTTTTGCAGTTGAATTCAGCACAACTGTTTTAACTTAACTCAGTTTTCAAAGACTTTCAAATAATCAACTTGGGGTAAGTAATGACCTGACGAGCTAAATTAAGTATCTTATATTTGAGGTGGAGTCCAACCCTTACATCGATATAAATAGTGGATTGGCCTGCTGCATCGATCGTTAGATTTGCTAGAATGTACTCATGTAAAATCCTCTAAAGCTTAAGTTAATTAGTTTAAATTATGCGAGGGTCATAAAATTAGACCTCACAATAATAGATGCATACTTATCTTATGGAGCCCACCAGTATTTATAGGAGTCTATAAATATCCACGTGTCGAGTGGCCTATCCTTAAACCAGTTTAAAATCAATGGATCATATAACAGATTGTTACGCCAAACAAACAAGTTCAAAGCCAACAAAAAAAAAAAAAAAACTCTTATCATATTTTATAATTTTCGAGAGCTATTAGATATTTGCGTTGATTTTTATTGTTTAACCCCGTCACAAATATTAGCAGAAGAAGACTACCCTCTTTTCTTTGGTACTATATGGGCATAATCTTTTTTTCGATACCGTTAAAAAATGTCATTTTCGTTTTTGGTACCACAATTATTGTGAGTTTAGATTTTGATATCATTAAACCCAAAAATAAATTTTTTTGGTGCCATAAAGTCATGTGCAACGCACATGACAGTTGTGCTCCATAACTGTAGTTAACCCCACCATTTTGGAGGAAAAATGCACGTGATACTACGAAAAAAGAGGAAAAATTGACATAAATTATAGCCTTTCAACATCCTAATTTCATTTCCCCTTCATTTTCTTCCTCCACTTTATTTTTTTCTAATTTTTTGACCAACTTTAGCCACAAACTATAAGAGCTTTTATTTTTTTTACAAAAATAAAAATATTAGAAAATTTTTATTATAATATATATAATAAATAGTTATAAAATTATAATTATTTTTTATTTCAAATAATTTCTAGGATCTATTTTACTATTTTTAAAATTAAATTATTATTTGGTCTAAAAATATATTAATATTTGATCACAAACTATAAAAATTAAAATTTATTTTGAATAAAAGTATTAGATAAATTTCATTTTATTAAATAATAATTAATTTTTAATTTTTAATTATTTACATTAGAGATAAATATTAGAAATAAAACTAAAATTTATTTCTTACTTTTTTTTGGTCAAATTTTATTAAAATATTTTTAGAATAAATAATAATTTAATTTTAAAACAATTAAAATATGCTAGAATTTATCTAAAATAAATAATTATAAATTGCGAACTATATTATTATTTATATTAAAATAAAATTTCTTTATTTTTTTAATTTTTTAAAA
>NC_026152.1:11442564-11489542 GCF_000512975.1 Sesamum indicum
TTAAAGTTTATTAAAATATTTTCAAATAAAATAAAATTTTAATTTAAAAAATTAATAGTTGCTACATTAATTTATGTCGAATGTAATAATTTTAATTTAAAAATTAATTTATTATTTAATAAAAAATATATCTAATACCTTTACTCAAAAAATAAATTTTAGTTTTTATAGTTTGTGATCAAATATTAATATATTTCTAGATCAAATATAAATTTAATTTCAAAAATAGTAAAAAAAATCTTAAAAAATTATTTAAAATATAAATAATTATAATTTTAGAGCTATTTTATTATATATATTAAAATAAAATTTTTCTAACATTTTTTTTGTAAAAAATAAAAAAAATTAATAATTTGTGTTGAAGTTGGTCAAAATATTTCTTTTCTTTTAATGGTACAAAAGAAATATGTTTTCTGTTGTTTTGATACCATTAAACAGGACCCTTGCAGTTAAAGTCACGTGAGTGAATAGGAGATAACGACCGTTAACACCTACGTGCAAGGCACATGACCTCTTTTGTTAACTTGTGATAAAAAAGACATATTTTTAGATTTAATGATATCAAAATTCAAACCCACAACAATTATGAAAAAAAAAAAATAACTTTTTTTAACGGGATTAAAATAGAATTTTGCTCGTACTATATATATACAGTGTATACAATATTGTTTTTATCAAATCCAACCAATCTCATCAACTCGGAGACACTTTGATTACCTGTGGGACACAAACCCGGAGAGCTACAATTACAGCCAACCACGCTTTCATATATAATTATATATGTATATAATTCCTAATTAATTATTTATTACATTTTGGGATTTCCAACTGTTGCAAGATATCTGTACTTTGTGTAGAGTATGGACCATTATTACATATGTGTGTGTATTTGTGTGTGCGTACACTACACTCACACACACACACACAGAGATGTGTACGTACGTACACAGCAAATACTGTCTTCATTTGTTACTTTGTGCCATACATGCAGACATGTCTCTGAGATTTCAGCCTTCCTTCCCACTACATACGGTTGGAAAGAGGATCACAACATTGTCTGCTACATAGTTCTCATGCATGTCTCTACCTCAAAAAGTAAAAATAAAAATAAAAAATAAATAAGTTTTTCAACATTCAAAGAGGACTATTATTATCTTTCAAAATTTTTAAATATAGATTCCGACAATTTTATCTTGTAATTTTAATAATTTATCATATTAAAAATAAAAATAATTAAAAAATACACCTAATATTTAAGCTCGTCATGTTCAATTTTTCCAGCTATTTTTGTCTCAATGTACAAAATTTTTAATAATACAGGATTAAATATTAAAATGAATTTGAACATGACTGAAATTATCAACCAACCTCATAATTACAAGACTAAAACCTTGTAATTTTCCCAAATAATTTGCCATATTGTATGTAAAGGGTTTTCTTTCTATGATATTACAAATGAGCAAATTTCCTCCTATGAAAAAATAATAGCAATTTACCCTTTTATGTTTTTTAAAATAAAGCAATTTACCTCTCTGTCTAAGGAGGTAAATTGCTTCATTCTGAAAAACACAAGGGGATAAATTGCTACATTTTTAAAAATAAAAAGAGGTATATTGCTATTTTTTTTTTCATAAAATGATAATTTGCTCATTTATAGTATGATAAGGGAATTATTTGTATTTTTTTTCTATATGTAAAATAAGATATTTTAATTAAATTAAATAAACCATGTAATAACACATATTCATATAAATTGAATTTTTTCTTTTATAATTACGGAGAGTAGTAACTAATTTCTTGGCATGCAATTACAAATCCAAGGGCATGTATATATATATATATATATATATATGCACACGCATGGGATGATTCAATTCAATAATTTAATAAGAAATGAATTCGAATTTATTAAATAAAATATGAATAATCATGTGGTCTCATAATTACAAAATGGCCCCTTTTCATTTTAAGGAAAAAAAATTCAACATGTTGTCCCCTCTTCCTAAAGCAAACTAAGCCTTTTGCAGCTTTTCGATCAACAGCTTTCATAGGAATTTCTGTCTGTCTATTTACCTCTTTCTATGTGATTCAATAATGAGGATGTTTTTGTATGTACATTGTTTATAAACTTTTGAGTCAACTAATTAATTAGGACATTAATTAAAATTTAATTTCAAGGATTTTCTCATGAGCAAGAATTTTTTGTAGTACGTGAATATATATATACTGTAATATTTGATAATATCCACGCAATAAAAGTCATATATTATTCTTTAAATTTATATATATGTATATATATTTTTAATTGCAGAACTTTTGCATGTATTGGGACTATGTTACGTTCCGGATATAATATTTATCTCGTGAAGATCACTATCTGAATATGGTACAACATAGACCTAATATATCATGATGATATAAAATTTTGAAATTAAATTTTAAAAATATATATGATCCGATTGGAGCACGGGATACATAAGTTTTTTAATCAATAATTAAATAAAAAATCTATATTATGCAAGTATACAACGTACGTCAAATATATATATATATGTATAAATTTGAAAGTATGGCCTTAAATATTTAAAAGCAAAATATGGATATCACAATATATAAATTAATATAGTCATCTTTGAGAAATATCAAAATGTATTGATTGAACCGATTTATTGATAATTGTTTAATTTATTAAAATATTAATATAATTATTTAATTAAAGCTTCTATCTCAAAAATATCAAATGGGAATAAAATTAAATAGCATAAAAGTTTGTAACATCCAATAAGAATTATATGTCATGAAAGTTGTCTTATAAGATTATCAACAAAATAGCAATGATGAGAATTGCTGAGTAGGAATAATATAATTTAAAACAAAATTAGGAGAAAATAAAAAAGTTAGGGCAAGTTAGGAAAATAAATAAAAACAGAAATTATGAATCAATAGATGTATTCAGATAAATCAATACGAAATGTGAATCATCAAAATTATAAAATGTGAATTGAGTTCATTTCATTTAATTATTTTTTCTTAAAACTTTATCCCAAAAACCTTGAGAAACTGCGAAAATGACATCTCCTATCTTATGTACAGGACACCGTGCTTGCTCGATTTATTTTTTCCTGGTGTATTCAGATACGTCATCTGTCGCCTATAATATGTTTTTCTTCTCGTTGAAATTTTATTTGATCTCTTAATCTCCATAAAATCACATTTTTTTTAGTATATATGTATCACAGATGAATAGTATAATACTCTTAAACACGGTATGTATATGTATATATGTCATCCATATGCATTATAATTGATGTTGTCAAAAAGCAATATCGATCAAATTTATATTATTATAGGTTGTGATTCAACACGGTTCACACTAAAATTCTTGCAAGTCATTTCTTCCTCCCTAAAATGAAAGAATGAGGGGTATTTATACTAATATAAATATATGTTATTTAGGATATGTATGAGTAAAGTACTACTTTAACCCTCACCTACCCTCTATTTCATGGCTACGATTTATTTGTTGGTGTTATTTTAGTAATTCGTAGTTCCAAATCAATTTGATAGTTTGACTTAGACCTTTCTTTTCGAAAATATTATCCTTGCCTCATTTAGCTTGATTTCTTTCCTACATCAACAGCTCCCCAATTCCTGGATATCATTAGGATATTTAGGAATTAAACAATGATCACGGGTTCTTCTTCAAATCTGCCCTGTATTAGGATATTATGATAAGGATACATCATAGTTGAGGGGGCGGTGTCGTCATTAGTCGAGGCCATTTGTCTCCACAAGGGCAAGGATGGCCTAACAAATCATATGCTCGCATCGCGTCTGGTCACGCTATGTCATCTCGCATTGTGTTTCATCGCATTGCGTTGCACAATGTTGTGTGTTACGTCTTGTATTGCATCAAGCACATCGCACTATCACATTGTGTCGTACCCCACGACGTTGCATTGCGGGTGTCCCATATCATTATATCCTCTCGCATTCTCTAACGTTGCGTCGCACTATGTCTCATCACGTCGCACTTTATTGCATTGCATCACGTTATGTCTCGCTTTATTGTGTTGTGTTGCATCAATTTCACTTCCTATCAGTCAACGTACTTGGGGTTGGTTAGATTTTTGTCTGGATAAGGTTACAATATGTTGAAGAAAAACACTGAGAATGGGGAGTTGCCGCCAGATGGGGTGGTATCGTCCTCTACCTGGTCAAGGCTCGGTGCCTTGACCATATTCTTTAGGTCGCCTCGACCTCGAGGCTGAGCTGCCTCAATCAGCCCCATCTGGTAGAGGCGATCCTCGATTAGTTCTGCCTCACATCGATCACATATTGTCTGTGGAGTTGCGCTTCATTTGTCTTTGCCTCCCACTCGAGGGGATTGTTCATTTTCAAGATGAATTTATTGAGGCAATCAAGAATTTGTCTGAGAGTCATTCTTTCTTTTGAATTTTTAGTGGGCTCTGATTCATCTCAAATAATTTTTAGTCCTGTCCATGTCCAAAGTGATGAGTTGGAGTCGTCTATAACCCCCCAATTCAGGCTTCATTTTCGCGTTTATTGTTGTTGAAAGTTCTTGAGTCTTCAGGATTTTGAAGGTGCCGAGGTGGCGAGAGTCGATGTTAAACAAGCTATTAGGTAGTGTCGCTCCAAGTTGAGAGAGTTTGGTCTCTTTGTGGGGGATGATTTCGTGTTTCTTGACACCCTTGTGACTGATGAGGATGTGGTCGAAGAAGGCAAGGTGGAAGCAGTGGATGCTGAGGGTGATCATGTCAACATTAGGGGCGATCGCGCTTGACTTACGTCATTGCTTTCTTTATGTTTTGTAATTTATAATCGGGACAACATACTTGCTACTTCTTATTTAATAAATTCCTTTTATGCTTAATTTTTTATTTATTCTTGTTATCTTTATTCGTCATGTATTTTTCTTGGACTTCTTAGGAGTCCTTTGTTAATGCAACATGTATTTGCTTGGGTGTTTCTTAGGAGCTCCTTCGACCATTTTTACGGAACTTTTTAGGAGTTCCTTTGATTATTTTTAGGCGTTATTTGGGAACTTTGTAGGAGTTCCTTTGAGCGTCTTCTACAGAACTTCTTAGAAGTTTTTTTTATTGTGTTTAGGCGTCACTGGGGAACTTTGTAGGGTTCCTTCGAGCGTCTTCAACAACTTCTTAGGAGTTCTTTCAATTATTTTTAGCGTCACTCGAGAGCTTCGTAGAAGTTCCTTTGATTATTTTTAGCGTCACTCAAGAACTTCGTAGGAGTTTCTTCTAGCATCTTTTATAGAACTTCTTAGGAGTTCATTTGATTGTTTTCAACGTAACCCGGGAACTTTATAGGAGTTCCTTCGAGTGTCTTCTACGAAACTTTTCAGGAGTTTCTTCAATTATTTTTAGCATCACTCGAGAACTTCGCAGGAGTTCTTTTAATCATTGTTAGCGTCACTGGGGAACCTCGTAGGAGTTCCTTCAAGCTTCTTCTACAGAACTTCTTAGGAGTTTCTTTTTTAATTATTTTTATGGAACTTTTTAGAAGTTCCTTCAATTAGTTTTAGCGTCACTCGAAAACTTCGTAGGAGTTCCTTCGAGCGTCTTCCTACTTTTCATCAAATTTTTAAATATTTCTTAAATGTCCAACCTTCTCCATATTAAATCGTCTATTTGAAAGTTACTTTGGTAGACTTGGGTATTACGCGCTTTAGCCATGCGTCGCCTACCCCTTTGTACTTGACCAAGTTTGGGATTTTAATCCCAGATTCCAGAGCTTAGGCTATTTTGTGGGGTGTAAGATGATTGCGCTTTTGGTGGTGCAACCACTAATGTGTAATTTGAGATTTGCCCCGACCTTGTTGGGTGGACGAACTCAAAGACGTACTTGACCTTCCATCTTTATTTGAGATTCTTCTCCTTGAAACAATACTCCTATGAGAGTGGGAGGTGGTCATCCTCCCTTCTCCCATTGAAGCTTTCTTCTTCGCTATAGTTCTACTCCAGGAGGGGAGGCGCTTGACCTCCTTCCCTTCCTTGGGACTCCTCTTCGCGATGACACGCTTTCAGGAGGAGGAGGTGCTCGGTCTACTCGTTTCCTTTGAAGCTATTTTCTTAGTGAATCTTCTCTAGGAGGGGGAGGTGATTGACCTCTTTTCTCTCCTTGGGCCTCTTCTCCTCGAGATGACACACTTCCAAGAGGGGGAAGTGCTCAGCCTGCTTTCTCCTCTTAATCCTCTCTTTATTGCATTGGCTCACCTTCAAGAAAGGGAAATGTTTGTCTGCCTTTTCCTCTCTGAGGCTTCTCCTCCAAAAGGGGGAGACATTTTACCTCCTTCCTCTCCATAAAATGTCACGCTTTTAGGACGAGGAGGTACTGGACCTCCACTCTCTCCTTAAAGCTTCCTCCTTTGTGATGGATTCTTCCAAAAGGCGGAGGTGCTTGACTTTCTTTTTCTTTTGAGGCTATCTTTTAGGATGACTCTCCTCTAAAAGGGGAAAGGAGTTTGAGCTTCTTTCTCCTCTTGAGGCTCTCCTCTTCTCGAATGACTCTCCTTCAAGAGGGGGAGGTGCTTGACCTCCCATCTCTTCTTAAGAAATTCTTCTTCCGAATGATTCTCCTTCAAGAGGGGAAGGAGTTTGACCTCCTCTCTCCTCTTGAGAAATTCTTATTATGGATGACTCTTCTTCAAGAGGGGGTGGTGTTTGACCTCCTTTCTCTTCTTGAAGTTCTCCTCCTTTGTTGGATGACTCTCCTCCAAGATGGGGAGTTGCTTGACCTCTTCTCTACTCTTGCGGAATTCTTCTTCCCGATGACTCTCTTTCAAGAGGGGGAGGTGCTTGACCTCCTCTCTTCTCTTGAGTTTCTCCTCTGTTGGATGACTCTCCTCCAAGAAGAGAAGGTGCTTAACCTTCTCTCACCTCTTGAAATTCTCCTTATACGCTGGTCTGTTGTCTTCTGCTCACTATTGTTGGGGGCTAGGTATGCAATTTAGCCTCTCTGAGGATAGCGAGAAGGTCGCAAGCTAGGCAACTACACTTGAAGCGGCCTGCGTTGAGGCGTCTTGCGGGGCATGCTTAGAGGTCCCTTCGATCCCGCCTAGGCGTAGTTCCCACTTCTTGCTCTTTGGTCCAGAGTTCATCTTTGAATGTTGAATTACCTATTTCCCATAGACAGCGCTAAGTTGATGTCGCCAAAAAGTGATATCGATTAAATTTATATTATTGGAGCGCGATTCAACACGCTTCACACTAGAATTCTTGCAAGTCATTTCTTCCTCCCCTCAAATGAAAGAATGAGGGGGCATTTATACTAATACAAATGTATGCTATTTATGGTAGGTAGAGATAAAGTACTACTTTAACCCCCACCCACCCCTTATTACATGGCTACGATTTATTAGTTAGGGTTATTCTAATAATTTGTGGTTCCACATCAATTTGATAACTTTGACTTGAACCTTCCTTTTTGAAAATATTATCCTTGCCTCATTTTACTTGATTTTTTTCCTCCATCAATAATGACAGGTATAAATTTTATTATACGGCAAGTTAAATGATTGATATATTGAAATCTTTGCATATGATAATTCATGAAAATCTTTGTCAGTCCCTGCAATCACCTTTGAATGTCTTAAATATGACCTTAAGCGACATTATCAATACGTACATATGAAAATGAGACTAGTAATTAGTATCATATTAATTGATGTAAAGTCATGTTGTGACTTGTACATGTCTATTAAACTCGACTAATTACATGTAAACATTAATTCACGTCCCAAATTTACAATATTTCTATTACGGAGTATCTTTATTCACTTGATAAATATAGATTACTATCAAATCATCCTACAAATAATCTTTCTATTGAGCATGAAAATATGTACACACTTAAAATAATTATGGGAAATGAAAAGCAAGAACTGTCAAAAAGTTGAAGAAAAGAGGAAGAAGTGAAAACATTTTCATAATTACCAACAATTTTCTGGAAATGTATTTTCTCCAGAAGCAGGATTAAAAATTAGTTCCCCAAGAATTAGACGTGATGTCAGGGTAATCTCTGAAAGGTCATACTAAAACTTATACCTCCAGTTCAATTTTTGATGGTGGACAACTTTGGATCTAGATTATTTATTTTGGGTTGTCTCGATCTGCTCATGTCAAATAAAAATTCCGATATCTATGACCAATTGATTATTAGTGGATATGTGATTCCCGTCATATCTTCAATTAGAAAAAATTATAAATAGTCGTCTTACATGCTCCAAATATATTTTTTGTTGTCATAATATTTCTGACAATCTTTAGTCTTTCTCTTTTAATACATATCTAATTTAGGTATTAAAGGGTCCGCTATAACCTGATCTTCTCGATATAATTCTGATAAATTTTTACCTTATATATCTATTTATAGTAAAAATCTAAGCGTACTCAACTCATTTGGGATGCATAGTCCATATTTACTACATAAATAGAAACTAAACTAAAATAGTAACAACAAAACTTACAACATATCTTTCATAAGAATAATCTGTCATCATTGGACCATTTAATCATTCAAAATCTTTTCTTTGGGGAAAAAAAAGATTGGTGGTTGTTGGATTGTCCTCCAAATAATGAGAAATTCCAAATTAAAAAAAAAAAAAAAAAAAAAAAAAAAAAGAGGCGCATGCACATGCATGAATGCTTCCATAAGCATGCAGTGGAATTAACATGCGCATGCCAAGACTGCACTCTTATGAAAAATACATTATAAATACTTTTTTGCTTTTGAAAATACAAAACGGCATGAATATCCTGAAATAAAATTTTAATTATTTTTTCTCATTTACGTCTTCCATAATTAAAAAATAAGACACAATCCGAAAATAAAAATTATAATAATATTCCAATTTTGCTTGAAAAATGAAAAAAAAAAAAAAGGGAAAATAGTGGGGGAGCTGACATAAAGGACTGATTCTAGGGAAGTGAGAAAGAGAAAGAGAAAGATGAAAGGTAGGAAGGAACATTGGAAACCCGGAACGGAAGAATCAAAGTCTAATTCCAATCTGTCTTCAGACCCAAAGTGAAGAATAACAGATGAAACCATTACCCACTCATTAAATATTACACCCTATTCCCCCATTAATATTTCACACCAAAAGTTAAAGGTTTCAGTCTTTGTATTGGAGACTGGAAACACAACCTACCCCCCCACCCCACCCCACCCCCAGTTCACACTCTTTTTTCAAAAATTCTTGAGTTAACTTATTGTTGAGATACATATATATATATATATATATATCACCACCCCACATGGACAAAACTCTGAAAATCCACATACATAATCTCAGTGTGTTCTTAATTACCTCAGCCTAGAAGTTCAGTTCCGAGTTTGTCAGAATATAAAGAACCAGAGCATAGAAGCTCAGGGAGAAGCAAAATACAAGGAGGGTTTGTTTTCTTCTTTTTTTCTTTTACTTGGGAAATGCTGTGACAGTGAGCTGTTTTAACCTGGAATTTGCAATTCTGGGCTGGATGGATTTGGGATTTGCGAATTTTGAGAAGAATTTTCGTTGTTTGGATCCCTGGAGGAGACGACGCCAATGTACAGAAAAACGGACGGCCGGAAGAAGATGCACAAATGCCCTGAAAATGGGCGCCGGTTGCTGCAGTGTGTCGCCGATTGTTGCAGCTCTGGTTTTCTTCCTGTTTTTCGTCTCCTCCGTTTGTCCAGCCCGATCAGTGAATTTCAACGACAGCAGTCAGAGTTTCCGGCCCGGACACGAGTCCAAGAAGTTGAAGTTTGTCAGAGCGCATCTCAGGAAACTCAATAAGCCCGCTGTTAAGTCAATTCAGGCAAGTTGCTTGAGTTGGGTTTAAGGGCTTAATTTGGTTATTAGATGGAAAAGAATCTGATGTTCTATTCTTGTTTCTTTTGTCCTTTTCAATCTCCCTGTTTTTTTTTGTCCTGTTTCTCCCTGCTTTTGTCCTGTTTTCTGTTAGACTAATTTTAATCAACTGTTTTGGTTGCACAGAGCCCCGATGGTGATATCATAGATTGCGTATTATCCCATAATCAGCCAGCTTTTGATCATCCCCAATTAAAAGGACAAAAGCCGCTGGTAAAAACATAACTATTTCTTTACTACAATGGTTCCGTAAAAATGTCTCATCCACCAGAAAAGAAAAAAACATCCACATCTTAATACATTCTCTTGAATTTCCAGGATCCACCCGACAGGCCAACAGGGCACCTGTCAAGAACCGCCATGTTTGAAGAGAATTTCCAGGTTTGGAGCATGTCTAATGAATTCTGCCCGGAAGGCACTGTCCCAATCAGAAGAACGAAAGAGGACGACGTTCTCAGAGCAAGCTCTATCAGGCGATTCGGGAAAAAAATCAGGCCTGTAAGAAGGGATTCCTCCAGCAACGGTCATGAGGTTAGTGCTAAAAGTTTGTAGAAATATTATGTAAATTTGGGAAACTTTCCAGGTTGTTTCCATGAGGCCCTGTCAGGTTTCGACCGAACTCAGCACAATATAGATTTCACTGTTTTCACACTCGATGAATATAAGAATTTTGCGTTCTTAACGAATATTTCCTCCCAATCCTTTTGCAGCATGCGGTTGGGTATGTGAGTGGAGATGAGTACTATGGAGCAAAAGCAAGCATAAATGTGTGGGCTCCTGTAGTTGCAAACCAATATGAGTTCAGCTTATCACAGATGTGGGTTATAGCAGGTTCATTTGGCGATGATCTCAACACCATTGAAGCTGGTTGGCAGGCATGTCTCTACTTGTTTTTCAAGAATTCTTTTTTGTCTCCTACCTTTCACCATTTACCCTCTTTGTACTTTAATATTTTAGGACAGTGTTTTGGTTATATATCTTTCTAATTTTTGTGATTTTCGTCATTTTTTTTTATTGGAGTTTACCTTCTTGTCAGAAAAATACAAGTGAACAGACTCGTCTTTTTTCCCACACATTTATCCTTTTAATTTTCTAGGACAATATTTTAGTCTTATATTTTTCTAATTTTTGTGATTTTAGACATTTTCTTCGCCTGAGTTCACCCTTTTTATCTGTGGAAGTAAATTCTGGTGAAAAAAAGACGAAAATTCTAAATTACGCAATGAAAAATACATTTCAATTAGCTTTTTGGGAGATTTTGGCGTAATAAATTTGATTAATTGGGTGAACGTATAAAATTTGATCACTCTCGTAGTGTGGTATGTATATGAAAAATGGGAACAACTAAATTAAAATTATACTATAAAGATATTATAATTATTATATGATTAAATACAATTAAAAAAATAGAATAAAATTAATTAGGAGTGATCAAATCTAATTTATTTAATTTTTTGTTCAAATTCAGACAATGAAAATTATTTCCATTGATGTTATTTCAATCAATTTTTGCAACAGGTTAGTCCGGAGCTCTACGGGGACAATTATCCTAGGTTCTTCACATACTGGACTGTAAGCATTGTTGACCTTCTCAGCTTACTTGTTAAGGAAAATGATGTTTGATTAGCGATGTGGACTGTCCCTACATTAATCATTTCGTCAACTAGGCATGCGGATAATTACGTGCGATAATTAATTGTAATCCCACTTGATTAATTAATTATTTAATTTAATTAATATGCATGCAGAGTGATGCATACCAAGCAACCGGCTGTTACAATTTGCTGTGCTCCGGGTTTGTTCAGACCAACAATAAAATAGCAATTGGGGCCGCAATTTCGCCAACTTCGTCCTACAATAGTGGCCAATTTGACATTAGCTTATTAGTTTGGAAGGTAAAGTAAAGTTCAATACAATCTTTCAAATTTTTCTTATTCAATCAAATTTAGTCAAATCAAATCAATTATAAAAAAAGTTTAATACACTATTTATGTAATTATTTATTTATTTTTAATTATAAACTAATTACATGACAGGTGTAATGGGCACCAAATTAATTTTTGGGTTGGGAATTGGGAATGGTGGGTGGGTAGGGAAAAGGGGCTGTGGAGCTACACTTTCATCATGCATGTTGTACACCACCCAGCTAACATGCGCATGTAGTGAGATACACACTATACAAGAATATGCATTTTACTCCATGGACACAATTATTTTGCTTTGTGCCCCTTTTTGTGCTTTCTAAGATTCTTTCAACCCTTCTTTTCCACGTAAAGATATCTCCCATCTGACCCCTCCACTTTCTTAATTTATCATTTTAGTCCTCATCATCTCTATTCTTTTCATTATTCCTACTAATCATTACCCCTACTCAGTCCATCTTTATATTAGATTTATTTTTTATTCGCTCTACTTACTGAGCAGGATAATACACTATCTTAATCGAAAATTTTATACCGTCTACTTAAATGAATAAATAAAATAAAATACTGATATCATTACGGGTGATCTGAATAACGAGTAACGCTGATATTTGTCATTACTTTCTACAGGATCCGAAGCATGGGAACTGGTGGCTAGAGTTCGGAGACGGGATTTTGGTTGGTTATTGGCCGTCTTTTTTGTTTACGCATCTCAGGGATCATGCAAGTATGGTCCAATTTGGGGGTGAAATTGTTAATAGCGAGAGTTCAGGGTCTCACACGTCGACCCAAATGGGAAGTGGGCATTTTGCAGAAGAAGGGTTCGGAAAAGCATCTTATTTCCGAAACCTACAAGTTGTTGATTGGGATAATAACTTAGTCCCTTTATCAAATCTTCGCGTTCTTGCGGACCATCCAAACTGTTATGATATACAAGGAGGTGTTAATAGAGTTTGGGGCAATTATTTTTACTATGGAGGACCTGGGAAAAACCCAAAGTGTCCTTGAAGAAAATAGTATATGGGTGTTTTCTTTTTAAATTTTGGGGGTGTTAAGGTCATTTCCTCTTGAGATGGTCATTCAACTTGAGTTATTCTTTCTATTTTTCGTACGGTCTAACAGGTGATCTATTAATCATACAGCTTTTAGGGGCGTTGTAAATCTTGGTAAATGGAAATATAGTAAATATATTATGTTTTTTGGTTGTGTTCTTGGCATGTTTTGCTTTATTATATTATTATGTTTATGTCTCATTTTTCTCAAAATAAAACATGTAGGTTTTCAATTGCGTGCTATGAGAATACTTAATTGCTATAGTTTAAAAGACAAAAAATCGTAATAAATATTTCGAAATTTCTTGAAATGTCTATTTTATTGGAATAGGTTTTATCTAGTTGTTTGTCATCTCATATAGGCCCCACACCAATAGGAACGAAATACGCCGTATCAGCAAGTAAATAGACTAAAATCAAGAAAGTAGTTACCTATCGATTTTATCCAGCTGACTATAGTTGACACGTGTTCATCCCTGCTGATGTGTTTTGGTAGTGATGTATCGTTCAAAGTGTAGAATATTGATTACATGTGTGTTACGCTGGATAGGCCCTCAACTAATTGTAATTAGGCTTGAACTAGTTGTTGTCTCGCACTCTCGCAAGCTCATCAAAGTAACTCAACTGATTCGGTTGGTAACCTGCATTTTGGCGTGCTAATGCCAAATAGATTGAACCTGACTCTTTAACATAACTTAAGCTAGATTTTGCCATTTGGATTTTGAAAATATAAATACCCTAAGATATCATCAAATTTTTTTTCTTTTTGGATTGGTTGATAACATGCGAGTAAACTATGTAAATAGATAGAAGCTATTACATTTTAACATAAGCATAAAAGTATATCATTCTCCTAGGAAAACAAAATATCAATCTTGAATAATATTTTCCCAAAATTGGATTAAGATTTAACTACAAGCAATTATTGGTCAAGTCGGCCGGTTACAAAATGGAAAACGGCAACAAGAAAGTCAGTGCAAACTCTTATATATATAACTGCACATAATAATTTAATTAATATATATACGTAACCCAACGTCATAACAGGCATAATGAACCTACAACATCATATATGCACATCAAACACCATAAGTAATTCATCACAGGTAATCTCCATACTTACGTTCTCTTTATACAATCAAAATGTGATTTATACTCTAACTCACAAAGAGGAGAAAACTGCATACTGGCTCGACCTACCTGAGTATAACGCGTAGACCTAGCCTTCAATAGTCAGACACCTCAAAGTCTACTTCTGAAAGAAAATGTCAGCAGAAGGATGAGTCTGTCACTCAGTAAGTAAATAATTAGTATTATCTATATATGTCCCCTTTATTTGTAGTTTTACTGTTATATGAATTTGTGGTTGATGCTGACATTGATTTATCTGAAAGTATATGAGTGATTAATGATTTAATTTGATTGACGGTATTGTGTACGTGGAATGAGGAAATACGTTGAAATATTATATTTGTTGTTTGATGTGTTGTGGATGTATGAAAATGAGAATATGTTGATATATTATTTTAAGTTCGAGGAAAAATGGTGAACTGGTCGAACCACATCTCTTTGCCAAAAAATAAAATAAAACAAAGAATATTGTATTTTAGTATTGCTAAAAAAATAGAAATGACTTTGAGTATATTTGAATATATTCTATGACATATTCAGCTCTTTTTTCTTAAAAGGAAAAAATAAAATGAAGCCCATATATATATATATATAGTCAAACTCATACCTCATATTTAAATTGAATTTGTTATGTTAAATTATATTATATTTTCTATTTTCTGTAGTGTAGATACTCTACGTATAAAAAATGTTTTCTTAAAATAAAATAAATAATTTAATGAAAAAATATTTTATATTGCATTATATATTTAAAAAAAGATTTTATACACTTAACGTGTATATATTACCAAAAATATATATAAAATACAATATGATCTGAAATAAAAATGAAATTCACATAATTTGACTTGATTTACAAGCATAGGCATAATTAATTGTGATTGATTAATGTATGCAAAGAGGCAGACAAAAGGCGAGAGAAAATGATACTTATGGTAATGGAGTAGATGTCTTTGGTGAGCGCCCTACCAACTGCCCTCTTCTTCCTTCTTAATGAATCCACGCACCGTCAGCTCCACAAACGCCGACACTCTCCGCACAAATATTTGTTCCCCATCATTCCTCGCTGCAGTTCTTGATTGATTTCAGCGCACACTATCATGGTTACTATGCACTCCACCCCCATTCCACTCAATCTAGTGTTTGTTTTGATAAAGGTTGGCCCACCAATTAATCTCATCACATAAAATAAACAAGGCCTTAAAGCAAACTAATCTTCGTGTATAGATGGAACTCAAACTCATAATAAACAAAATTACGGGTCTCAACTTCACCAATTAAGTATTCGTTTGATTCAAGTGAGAGGAAAAGGAAAGTGGGAGGGGGGTGGAGGGAAGTAAAAGGAGGAAGGGGAGGTAAAAAATAATAATTTTCCTTCAAATTGTTTGGTATAATTGGAAGGGAAGTAAGTCTCAAATACTTACACTTGTTTAGTGCAAGGAAAACAAATTGAGAAGAGTAAACTATTTTTTGTAATTTTACTTTAGCCATATACTTTTATTTTTTTGCCCAAATTTGGACGGAAACAAAATTGGACCTCTGCAGGGGTTTCATATACATCGAATTTTACGTCTTCTCCATCTCTTCTTCCTAATGAAGCACCAAACTATCTCTTATACATTATTTTTACTTCAACATTTTTTATGCTCACTTTTTCGCCCCAGTCAAACATATTCTAAGTTATAAGCATAATTAGATATTCTTTTTCTTTATTCTCAGAGGTTGTTTTACGCTATATGTGATTTTGAATCGTGTTTGGATGAGCTTATAATGTTTTTAAAATATTTTATAAAATTTTCGAGAGTTTATGAAATATTACAAATTGTTTAATATTTTATTTAAAAAATATAATTTAGAAAATTTAAAAGTAAAATGTTGTGATTTCTTTTATATAGTTTCTAACTTAAATTAAAATTTTTAACCAATTTGTTGAATTTTAATCATATTAATTATTGAATATTGTCCTTACTAATATATTTTATAATATTATATTATTCTAACATTTCCAAAATTCATCATTAAAATAAGATTTAATATATTAGCCTTTTCAAAAATATTTTGTAAAACTTTTGAAGTCTTTCTCGGAATGGTCTAGAACCTGTAAAAGCTCTTCTTTTTTTTTTTTATCGTAAATTCTCTAAATCTACATTTAGATGAAATGATTCGAATTTTAGAGTAAGAATTTTAAATAACTATTTAAATGAATTTCAAATTCATCATAATATCATAAAATATAATTCAAAATAAAAGTTTAAGCATTTAAAATCTTTTGTCGTATAAATATATCGAAATAAATTTGATGAATTTGTGATTGGCTCAATCCAATTAAAGTTTTTAATTTGAATAAGAATTTTTCCGATTGGATGTGTCGCGCACATTCAACAGTCCGACTGATCAAGTGTACAGTGTGGTGGATTATATGGGCCATCACCTTCACACTCCGTGCAGTGATTACTTTTTAATCCACCCAAAGCTCAAATCCAGCGCGGCCCGCTGCCTTAGCTCTGCCAAAATTGGTTCAGCAAGAAATCGCTCCATGTAATTAATTAGCTGCAAACGTACTTTTTGTTTTTGTTTTTGTTTTTTTTCTTTTATATATTTGAAGTGATATATTATTATTAATAGAAATAACCCGATTGTAACTATTTCAATCAAATATCAAAACCTATTAAAAATAATTATAACAATCATATCCTAATCAACAATATTAAATAAACGAAATCTAAACAACATCTACTATTACAGTAGACAACACTTATTATGTAATAAAACAACATCCCACATATATAGAGAGGTCGAACCCATAACTTTAAAAGTCATAAAGCCTCAATTTCGTCAGCTAAGTTAAGCCTCGTTGACAGTTGCTGACATACTTATCCAGTGCAGTTTTTTAGCATATACATGGCCCAAAACATCAGCATATATGAATTTGGACCTATTTTTATTAATTTAAATAAATTTGTTAGTACCTATTATTCTTCAAATATCGTAGTATATTTGACAATATCATATTGCATTGCTGATATTATCTACCATGTCAAAAATTTATTGGCAGATAGTGTCCAATAACACTGTTTGTCATGAATGCTATGTGTATATATATCCATGAAATTTACACTTTATGTTTGCATATTCAGAATTTTTACGAAAAATCCTGACCCATTGTGTTATTTAACTGGGAAGGAATAGATGAGAAGAGACAACTTTTAATTTGGCACTTTTTCCCTTCAAAATTTATTCACACACAAGATTTTAATTTATTTGTCATGGGCGTGGGATGTTGTCTATTACATAGTAGGAGTTGTCTATTATAATAGTAAGTCCTGCAGAGTAGGATATGATTATTGTAATAATTTTTATTAAATATGAGTGCAGGTTAAATTTACACTGCAGGTTAATTTTTATTAATTTACACTGCAGGTTAAATTTCTTCCCTTTCAAACAGTCAAACCCTCAATTTTAACGGAGTATATGAGTGCTTAATGCTATTAGAATATTAACGAGAGTTCACTTGGGATGAAAATAGAAACAACACCTATTATATATGCATGTGGTGAAATTCGAATCTCTAACTTTTAAAATCATGGGGTCTCAACTTTATTAATTGATTTAGACCACTGATTCAAGAATGAAACTTTTGTGGTTTTTATAATATTGAGGATTAAATGAGACCAACTGTGATACGGACAATCAATGTTAAAATAAGGCAAGTGAAAACAAACTGGACAGGAGTTCCTCATAATGATCACATAATTACTCATGTACGTATGTAAGCGATCCTAATGATATTTATTAATTGAGAATAGGACAAATTTACTTTCTATTGTTAGTGTCAACTTTCATGTTGTTATTTGATATTTTTTGTCACTAATCTATTCTTTTTTATTACAGAAAGATGAAATAAAAACGTACACTAATTAAAAAGGTTAAGAATGTTAAGATATTAATCTATACTGTATAAAAAGAAACGACTTCTACATTCACAAACGATGGTTAATGACATCGCTATATTAATTTTATGTGAAGTCAAATATGCCATTCGACCGATAAAATAGTTTATTTAACTTTTTAAAATTTACATTAATTTGTACATTAGTTTTTTTTCTTTCTTTCTTTTATTTTAATGTAATGTATTGATTTATATATTTTTTAATTTTATTTATGATATTTTTTAAATATATTTAAAAGTATATGAAATATTTATTCATTATATGCATGCATGAATGACATATAACCGTGTAAATTCATGAGGTAGTCATTTAACATGGTATCAGATATAAATCAAACAAGAGGTTTTGTATTTGAATTTCATTATCATTTATTTATAAAAGAAATATTTTACGTCACCAGAAGAAATATGCTTTTCACCATGATTAATTATTGTGGTTAAAATTAAACAATCGTAATGGTGACTAATTTACCACGATTACGTAACAACTATTAACTGTGTTTTTGCAAGCGAAGTCAAAATATTTGCTTCAATTAAAAATCGCAACAAATATTTTGACCAATAGAGAAAATCATAGCGAATGTTGATCAACAACAGTCAAAACTTTTTAAGTGTCTGCATTCATTTTTTTTATTATAGTATATAGTATTGATTTTCGAGTCTTAGTGTCTTAAAATATTAATATTAAATAATTCTCTCATATCTAATTAAAATTTTAAAATTTTAAATTAGGTGATTTTTCGAAAAAGAAACATTTTGAAAAGTTTTAAATTATTGCTGATCCTGAAATATGTTGGCATTTCAGCTACATTAGCTTCCAAAATTAAGACAAATTTTGTCCTTTTTAGCTGAGTTTAATGACAGAATGACACATGCATGGCATAAGAATATAGCACATGGACTTTATGTGTAAATCATGGTTTGCACATGCCTTCCATCCTATTCCAAGACATTGTCCATTAATAATTAATCATCTATTTCATTTTCATACATAATCCTAAGTATTATATTAATGTTAGGCGGCCCTGCCGTCTTCGCCTACCCAAACTACTCCACGAATTTCTTATTTCAAAAGATGGGTTTGATTTCAATCGCACTTAGACATGTATTTATTTTAATTTTTGTAAATTAATTGTATAGTTGATTTAAATTAATGACAACGGTTAATTATTTTAATTAAGAAAAAATTACGTTAACATCCCTTGAGATTAGATCAAAAAATACAAATACCCTTTACTTTTTGAAAAATTACAACTATACCCCCTATTTATATACAAAATTTATACAGACACAACCTGAAAAATATTATACTAGCACCCTTCGGGAGCGATTGTAATTTTATAAAAGACATGAACTATTTTTGTAATTTAACCTAATTTTAGGGGTGCTAACGTAATTTAACCTTTAATTAATTAATCTTAATACCTTGATGCAACCAATGATATAGCAATGATTAAAATTATTGTGGGGAACTTGTTTTCAATTATTTGGTTCAAAACACAATCCTATGATCTCGCCGTCCTATATAGAATTAGTTTAATGAAGTGTGTATACTATATGATATACCCACAAATTATTTTAAAAATGGGAAAATTAATTCTTTTTTTATGAATTGATTAATTTGAAATCGAATATATATTATTATATTGGGATGTTTTTCAACAATAATCTTTCATTATTTAAGTTAGTATTTCAATATAATCAAACGAACAAAAACTTAAAAATAATTAGAATTTCGTACCTCTAAAATGAACTACATAAGTAGAACACATGTAGATTCATTAAAAAAAATTAATTATTCTCTATATATAGTATAAATGATTACAAATTAAAAAATTATAATAAATTAATTATTATTTTTATTTAAGTTATGATCAAAATATTTATTATAAATTGGAAAAAGTATTATTTTAGTCCATTAAGTATGTCTAATTTTAATTTTAGTCTGATAACTATGTCTATTTTTGTTTAGGTCCAGTAACTTACGAAATTGCTTACTTTTAGTCCTCTGATAGATTTTCGGACAATTTTAATCCTATGAGTGCATATGAACTAAAACTGCCTTTCAAAAGTTGCATAAGGGTAAAATTATCCGAAAATCTACCAGATGACTAAAAGTAAGCAATTTCGTAAGTTACTGAACCTAAACAAATATGGGCGTAGTTATCGGATTAAAATTAAAATTAGGCATACTTAGCGGACTAAAATAATACTTTTCCCTTATAAATTTTAATTATGATTAATGCTTGGCCTCGCCCATAGTTTAGCATTTGCGTAGAATCTAGAATTTTCTTTTTTTTTTTTTTATCTTTAACTGCACTAATTCATTATATAAAAAAAATAATATTTCTTCTGATTATTATCCAGGACTAATATATGACTTGAAGAAACTCCTTATGAGTTTTATTATAACGTGCATTAGACAGACACGCCGACCAATCGAAGGGGACACCAACATGTCTAAAACAACATGTTTCAGATCAAACTTTTATGGTCTAATATTTATTAATTTGACTTGGAGTCAAAGACACATGCGCATAACATGCAATGCAACAGTTTCTCAATAATGATTTGGATCCAAAACAAGTTATTGGTGAAATTAGAGTTTTATAAGTTTTATAGCATACGATTTTAATATTTTCAGTTATTTAATTTACGGAATTTTTGAAATAATTTTAAAATTAAAAAAAATCAACATATTTAATTCTATGTTTTACGATAATTTTAAAATGATCCTAAAATAAAAAAAGAAACTGACACATTTAATGTATAAGATCTTCTCAATCTTAGGAGCATTTTAAAAATTCAATAAAGTATAAGATTAAATGTGTCGAGATTTTTCAATTTTCATACTATTTTAAAAATTTCGTGAAGCAGATGACTAAAAATATTGAAACCCTATCCTATATAATTTTACCCGAGTTATATGCAATAGTTCATCAATTAGTTAAGATTAATCTGGCTAGTCATCCCGTGTTTTTATTTAATAATATGAACTAAAAAAATTGATCAATATTCATAATGATAATCATATTTCCAAAAATAGATATATATGTATATATATGTAAGAATTTGGACAATTCATCAGGTCAAAATTATTATACTTATCAACTAATTAATCAATATAACAGATGAATTGAAATCTAATAATTATCCACGTGATTATTTAAGTTGGTCAAATTTGACAAGATTTTACCCTATCATCATCCCAATAATATTACCTGCACAAACCCTTGACAATTTCTTCCTTATCTAAAATCCGTTTGACTCCTGGATTTTTGGATAACTTTCGGAGTTTTAAGTAACTATCATTTTTCTGAGTATTAATGATATTGGGTTTTTTTCCTCAAAAAAATAAAATAAAATAATTCCCATTTCTAGGGAATCTGGTGAGAAGATTGTCATTTTAATCCAACAAGTATGGAGTGGCAATTCTAGTTTTTTACAAAATTATTTTGACAATTTTATTTAAATTTTCACACATTGAGAACAAAAGAGTAGTCCGAAATCTTTCAGCCATTGTAGCAAATTCCTCCATTCTTATCCTAAATATGTGAAAATTTTAAAATCATCCGATAAAACTATAAAATAAATTCATACAGGATTAAAATTGTCAAACTCATATTCTAGTATTAAAATTACAAATTTTCCAGAATTTTGTTGGCCAAATATTGCATTTTCCATCACCAACTTACCTTAATTTTTATTCAGGGCATTTATATACTTGTTCATTAATTTGTTTTATTTTCATTCCATATATGTATACAAAAGGGGATATATAGTAACAAAAAGAAATAATAAAAAGATCAAAAAGTGATTGTAGGAATTGAATCAATTACTCATTCCCATTAATTAAATTTATTTTGTAAGGTAAGTATATTAATATAAATATCCAAGGAAATTGTCGAGTATATCCGAATATTTAACTAGTGCAGCAATGCCCTATAAATATGGATGCAAACAGTAGTGATGGACGATAGTGAATTGGATTTTTTTTGTACCCCAAGAGAGCAAAAACAGCTTCAGAATTAAGGTTAATTTTCACAAGAAAGAGAAGAATGTGTGGCACAGACGGGCAGGTGCTTGTGATCAAACCCTCTAAGCCTTCATCTGTTTCTCCTGCTCCTGATGAACCCACAGACCATCACCCTTCAGACACCATTATCAATCTTGATCAGTATGTCTTATAAATATTCCATATATGCATGGATATATCTATATCTATATATATGGATAGTGTGTGTGTGTGTGTGTGTTTTGAAATGACGTAATGTGTCTTTGTATCAAGCTGTATGTGTTCTTTGAATTAATTTTACATTGGATAACAAGATATCCATTTTCTTGTTTTGATATTGGAGGGATTTGGATTTGTAGTTTATTTGGAACTTTTTACCATCTTATAAATCATTTTTGTTCTTATCTGTCGAGAAAATCTTGATACGTCGCATCTGATGTGAAATACTACCTATTTATGCTATCGCGGAAATTTGGAGTATGATGTAATATTATCTTGTTTGGTCGTTTTTTGAAATGACAGTGGTGATCCAACAATGTACGAGTCTTACTGGAAAGTGGTTGGGCAGAAGTACACCAGTATCACTATCCCTGGATTTCAGTCTCTCAGTTACTTTGCCAACAAAAAGAACTTGTGCTGGTTTCTGGAGCCCAAACTTGAGGAAGAAATAAAGAGGCTGCACAAAATGGTTGGCAATGCAATAGTCGAAAACCGGCACATTGTTGTGGGAACAGGATCAAGTCAGCTGATTCTTGCTGCATTATATGCTCTTTCTGATCCTCTTAACGAACCGAATCCAATCAGCGTTGTGTCGGCCGCTCCCTACTACTCGGTGAGCCCTGATCAACGGCGTACTCAGATTGTTGTTTTTCGTTCCTGGTGTTTTTTTTGCGTTTAGTTATTGGTTTTGACTTGTGAAACCTTGAATTATTATTCTATGAGTAGATCTTGAGATATATGTGTATATAAAACTGAAGTCTGAAGTCAACTTTGCCAAGAAATCCTATTCCACTCTCATGGGACAAACCGTGTCTTCAGCTGAGGTTTTTGTTGGTTAAATGTCCAAGATCTCCTGACAGGACAAACATAGTAACATGGGACATATAAAAATTATGTGTTTCAAGACACTAAAGATGCTCTGCTTATACTTCCAGCACATGATTTAGTACAACACATGGAAAAGTGTAAGTGACTGATTTTACAGCTGACGTTAATTCTTGGGTAATTTCTTGTAGTCATACCCTGAGATGACGGACTTTTTGCGGTCGGGACTGTTCAAATGGTCGGGCGATGCCCGGTGCTTCAACAAAGAAGGACCATACATCGAGATGGTGACATATCCAAACAACCCCGACGGTGTTATCAGAGAACCTGTCGTTAATCGAGCTAATGGGATGCTTGTTCATGACCTTGCCTATTACTGGCCGCAATACACAGCCATTACTTCCCCTGCAGATCATGACATTATCCTGTTCACTGTTTCCAAGTGCACGGGGCACGCTGGATCAAGAATTGGGTACGATTTCATCCATCTTTACAAGATTAATTATACCAAACATTGCATATTATTGTTTATTTGAATTGTTTTGTTGAAATGTGAAGATGGGCACTCGTCAGAAACGAAAACATAGCTCGAAAGATGGTGAAATTCATAGAGGTCAACACAATTGGAGTTTCCAAAGAAGCACAGCTGAGAGCTGCCAACATCCTGGAAACCATTTCTCTTAGCTGCCAACGACATAAGCCCCGTGACCTGGAGAATTTCTTCGAATGCAGCCAACGCCTCATGGCCGAAAGGTGGAAGAAACTGAGAGAAGCTGTCGATAACAACGAGCTATTTTACGTCCCCAAGTTTCCAATTCAGTTCTGCAATTTCACTCGGGACTTCACCGAAACATATCCTGGTAATAACTAATACGTCTTTTAACTCCAAGTTCCGTTGTCGTATGATCAGAAACATGTTTGATCATGTGTGGTAATGTTGACAGCATTTGCATGGCTGAAATGCAAAGAGGGAATGGACTGTGAGAAGCTGCTTAGAGGCCACAAGATTCTGACAAGAAGTGGGAGGAGATTTGGAAGTGGAGCTGAGTATGTAAGAATAAGCATGCTGAGTAGGGATGAGGAGTTTGATCTCTTTCTCCAGAGGTTATCAGCTGTTGGTGGAGATAATAACTAAGAGCTTTAAACCTACACATGTAAACTTGTTAAGGTTTATAGACAGTTTTTGCACCCATGAACTACTTGTCTAGGCATTGTGGTGTCGGACATATAATGTTACAGTAATTAAGCCCTGTGCTAGTCGTGTGTTTGTTTATCAATATTTATTGCATAGTTTAAGTTTTTGAGTTCAGTTTTTACTGATTTTATATTTAAAGTATAATTACATTTACACCTCTTCACCTATGATCTGTGTTTTGCATAACTGAAGAAACCACTCTTGATTGCGGAAGTATAGTTTATGTAATGATGTTGGTGTTTTTGTGGATGTATGTGAAATTTTTTAAAAAGTATGGATGATTTTTGTAAATTATATTAATATTTTTAGTGGATTAATTATTCAAAAAACGTCAGTAGTTTGTATAAACAGACGTAAATGTAATTTTCCCTTTAAAAAGTAGACACTCTAGCTACATAATTTTCTTAAACATATATTAAGACTGGTTTTTTGGCTTTTTTGTCTATTACTCTACTGATGACAAAATCGTTTAACTCGATTTAATCTAACTGAAATTTGATGGTATGATATTAATATATATATATATATATATGTTATTATTATTTTTTAAGAGTTTTTCTCTACACTCAATGTTTTGAAACCTAGCTAGATCCAACGGCTCAGAATTTTCTTAATTTGTGAATACAAGAATTGCAAAATCAACAAGAAAAGAACCATAAAATCAAGAAATTAAAACCCTAGTTATTTGAAGAAGGAGAAGGCCATGAAGAAAAAGAAAACTCTAAATAAATAAATTATAATAACTCAAATAAAATGAGACAACATTTTTATATATCCATAATTTCAGTGCAATTCAAACTCACGATCTCAAATTTATTTACAAATAACCACAAAAATAAAATTGATCATGCATGCGGTTATCCACGCGTATAAGTTAACTAAATACAACCCTAGAATTTTCCATAATTTTCAATTCATTAGAAAATTAAAATAAATAAATAAATAAAAAACAACCGGCAAGAGTTGCCCATGATTAGAATTAAGCGAATCAGCCTTGTCCCATTTTAGGCGGTCACTGGCTTTCAGCACTTTGTGCCGATTTTTTCGCAGTCGATTTTTATTTAAAATAATTTTACGGTGTAATTATCCCTTAAAATTATTTTGATTAGTATCTCTTTTTCATTTTTTTTTCTTAGTGATTATTATTATATTACGTACAATATTGGAAGATTTAAATCAATAATATTTTTTTGTTACTGTATTCATTTTTAAATAGAATACAACTGTTGAAAGTATAATTATCTATAAAGTTGTATCGTGGAAAGAATTACGATCTTAAAATTGAAATTTCGATACGACATGGTGTAATAAAAAAAATCGTTCGCTCTTCAAAATTAACATAGTTGCTCTCTAACATGAGCACTCGTGATATAGAGTTGGAATAGCATACTAATATTACACTCAGATTGTAGAATGAAATAGAAGAGAGGAGAAGACTTGATTTTCCTTTTTGTGTATTTTACAATGAAGAATGGCAATTCTTTTTATAGCGAAGAGTCCTTGGGTTTAGAAATTAGAAGAGATTCCCAGCTGGATTTTCTCAACAAATTACACAATTCGACTTAATCAAATCAAATAAAAATATAAGATAGAGTTTGGTTTGGTTAAAATCGGATAGTGATATTTACTACAAGCACTATTTATAGCCATGCGTTAGAACTTTGAATTCTGATGAGTACCATAAAGAACTTCTTTTCTTTTATAGAAGGCGCCCACCTTAATTCACGCTCATTTAGATAGATTCATCAATTCTATGTTACTATATACCACGCAACAACTGAACTATGAAACTATCTTCCAAACAAATACTTCGCTAGGACCATCTAAAATATAAGGCTATAAATTAAGTCTCATATAGTTATTACCATATTCCATTAGTCCATGCTTTTGACTTCCATTGCTCTTGAACTCTCAAAGATTAATCCTCCTCATTAATTCCTTTGTAAGAAAATCTGCTAAGTTCCATTTTGGATCTCACATAATCCAAGGAGAGTATCACATTCTTCAAGTGCTCTTTCATTGAACCATGTATGATGCGAATGTATATTCTTTTACCATTATAAGCATAATTTCTAGTAATCCCAATAACAGCTTAAGAATGATAATGCAGAGAGGTCAGTACAGATGACACCCACAAATTAAGAATATTACTTAAACATCTTTCACTCACATTTCAACTTGAGGAAAGAAAACATTTGGATACATCTTTACTCAACAACGCCCCCAACAAAGAGTTCTTGCATTTGAATCCCATTATCTATGTAAGGGATATCTTGAAAAGCCTTAATTTGTGTAGGCGCACTCATACATTGCTACCATTTTAATGGCTTGAAATAAATTTGACTAGGATATAACATACCAATGATAAAAGAGGGAAGCGGACTAATAGTTGAAGGAGTAATCCTTCAATAGGACCATTTATGTCACAACTTTCGACATCTCTATATCTCACTCCAAATTGTGACCTCCAAGGGATTATCATTCTGCAAATTGAGAGATTAATCTGTGATTAGCATTCATCTAATATTCGGATCACAATTTTCAAACAACAAGATGTCACCTTTTCCTTCAATTGCCAAATCCACTTAATCTCTTCCTCCTATTTTGCCACTAACTTACACCTCTACAACTTTCAAAATATATGCTTAATAATTATATATTGGAACATAGAGGCAATGCCCGAAATGAGAAATTAGCATTTTATAACCACCAATAGGTTAAGTCTTCCTAAAAAGAGACGAACTCATTACAGCACACTACAAAATTTTTAGTTAAACCATTTCATTTATCGGGATGGACAATTAATAGCAAGAGCAAAAAAAAAAGAAAAAAAAAATGCAAACAAAAACACTTAATCACATAAACACCTCGCATTTTAAGATGAAAATGTTCTAAATATTCAGCTAAACCTCAATTTTACTCTGAAACACTAGTTATGCACTATATACATGTAAACCTTCTCAATATTTGAAAAATATATCTACTTCCCCTTTGCACTAAGAGTCATAAAAAGATCTTAACATTTCTAATTAAATGATTGTTTTGCCCTTCATTATAAACTATTCAGTCCTATCCCTTGAGATATTTATTTAAGTTACAGTAAGTTTTTTGTTTCTCCAAATAGGCTGTATGGTTTAATATTTTACCTACATAATATCTTAAATATTTCAAAGCACTTTCCAGAACCACATCCCCATGAATATGGTAAAAATGGAATGAATTTGGAGCCACGCTGATATCCAAAGGGAAGAGGTTTGTGTCTGCAATAGGAATGAAGTAATGACCAAATACAAAAGAGCTCCATAAGCAACACTTGCAGTTTGTGTCAATGTAATGTTTTTAAAGTACAATATCATACAAGACAAGCACAAATGTTATCTAGGTTCAAGACTTGCATTTTCATCATAAGTAAGCAGATGAGTTTTGTGCCACCAACTATCATAAACTCTCAGACAATGGATCAATAAGCAGATAGACTAAAACTATTAGATGGGAGTCATTTTCTCCAGTGTCTCTCTTCAAGCGGGGAGAGATGATGTCCATGTGTGTTGATCTCCCTGCATTAATTGAGGTAACATCCATGATTCTGCTGCAGAATTACAGTAGGCAAAAGGAGCGATCACGAGAGCCTCAGCTCGTATTCACCAGCCATTGTAATATATCTCACCCATGGAAGAGCCTGATACCCACTTTTTTCAATGATTTTCAAGTAACGAACCTACAAAACCAGGGTTTTAATTAATAGGATGGAAAAGTTAAACCATGACGAAGTAGATGGAGAGGATGTTAATGGCCTGATCAGTTCAGAGCAAAGTCTTGCAGAACAGATATCCCAACAAATCAAATTGAATGGTGTAGCTATAAAAAGAGAAAATCTATGGTTAAGAAAACTCATTGACCTATTACCCAAAAGCCATGATAGAAGACCCTATTGTTCCCTTAATGTTGCAGTTCCAATTAGCATTTTAGGGGGTCTACAGTTATTGGAATTAAAACATTAAAAGAGACGGTTCTGGTACTGAATATGTGCAAAAGATGTTGAAATGGAGATGTTGAAAAAAGTCTCATGCATATGGGCATTACTGTTTACAGTCATATTTTCATAGTCTCAATTTACTACTAATATTAATTCTCTAAACCATATCAACCAAAAAATCTCCCCCCCAGTGTGGAAGATTGCTGGGAATGTTTGATAACAAGCTTACAAGAATTCAGACTAGGTTACCTAATTCCTTACAAAAGTGTACAGAACTCAGGTGAAACTTTGGCAGGCAATAGGCGCAGACATCTGACCTCTTAGCCATACTGGAACGAGGTGGAGGTGGGGTTTCTGATATACATTATAGCTAACATTTTATTTGCTTAGTTTTCTTCAGAATTTAATTTCTTTTGAGTTTTTCAATTTATATTTTTGCTAAAAGAAAATATAAAAGCAGCACTCTCAGACCCAATTCTCTCCAATTGTGCTCCCCTCTCGCTCTACATAACTTATCAGGGGTCAAACCCTTTATTACAAAGGATAGAAGCTGATATTTATGTCACGGAGTATCATATATAGATTTTGGTGCGTGTTAATGCATCTTTTGCATAATATTGACTTACAATGTATAGAAAGGATGACACAAAAATGAGAAAAAAAGTAAAGAAAAAGTGCTTGCAATGTTCACTGAAACTCACCTGTATTCCCGAAACAGTAAAATATGGTATTTCAAACTTCACTCGTATAGGAGCCTTCCTGTCAGGAGTCGCTTCTTCAGATGTTATACTGGGAAGCCTAAACTCTGCTCTCAACATATATTCCTGAAAATAAACAAAGAAAAATAAGTATGTCAATGCACATGCCCATGAATCTAAGACTACATCCATCAATAAAGAGCAGGCCAAGAGAAACCATACCTTACCACCTGGGAAAGATTTTATTTTCCAAACTAATGCATCACTTTCTGGTGCATAAGAAGCAGACCCCATTGATGAACGGACGCTTGGATTTGTGGCATCAGGTGGCACGGGCATTTCAATTTCAACATTAGTTGCAGTACTGAAATCCAAGTCATTGGAGGAATGATATTCGATATCCATAAAATGTTTCCCAAACAAATAGAGTATGGACTACTGATATATAAGTAAACGCATTTACTTAGCACACCTGCGCTCCTTGAACTGGCTCCTGGCTTTTACCATAATTTCTATGCGGCTTCTGGAATGTCTTTCTACCTGAGCTTCTACCCATATTAGAGGCTTCACCTGAAAGAAGCCAACAAACTGTGTGTAAACAACTCATTCTGAAGAAAGCATTTCATAAATCAAACAAGAAATTAGTTCCTAAACTCTAAACGTTTTATCCTCTTCCTAGAATTGGTCCATTTCGAGATTGGAAGAATTCAATATTGTGGGGCTTGTTCATTTTGGAAGCATGATTTTTCTGGTTCAGGAAAGAATTAAGACAACTTCATATGAAAATTCTTACTATGAAGCGTAAATTCAACTCTAAATTGGAAAAGTGGTCAAACCAACTAAGAAAAAGCGATATATATGCATCATCCTCAAGTTACAAACCAACCTGCGTGCTGAGCCTGTAAGTCATGAGATCAAAGGATCCATCAGGTGGTATGAAGGATATCGTACGGTCATTTTCAAATCGAGCCAAGCGCACACACCTGAACCCATTACCAAAAAAGCCAAAACAATTAAGATCTACAAAATGAAACTGCACACAAGCATACATGTGTGTGTACATATGTGTCTATGTCTCTGTTTGTGTACATAAAAATCTTTATGTATTATATATCAGTGTGTGTGCAGAGAGAGAGAGAGCACATGCATTATACACAGAAAACTAGCTTGCATCAGACACGTTGTCATGATTTAGCAATCACAAAATAATTGCAATCAAGAAGAACGATTACATACTGATGAAACTTGATGTCATCCAGATCAATAGCTTTTCCCTTAGTGGCGCGCCCTTGTGCCTCCAGCAGAACTCTATCATTCAGCCCAAGCTTACACTCTGGCATACCACTGCAATAGATAAAACATTATTGCTCATAAACAAATGCAACCAACAGCCTATTCTTAAAGTTCATCAGCCTCCAATCTATATAATGCTACTGCCAGCTATGTTTTCTTTTGTCTGGATCATGAAAGTGAACAACGAAAATCACAATTTGGATACATAATCAGAGATTTGGGTGAACACATGTAAAAAGGTAAGTGGTAAGCATTCTGGTTTAAGTCAAAGTCATTTCCACACAAGCATATGCTGACACAAGCAAATCATCTCCCATAATATCATAAAATGCAATCTTATGTCACAAAAGAGAGCTGTATTGTGCAACTAATTATTTCAACAACTAGATTTTAGCATGAATTTTCCACAATCACCACTTAGATGAATCAGGAATAGTTGCATTCCTATTTCTGTTACCTTTAAGATTTGGCTGTACCAAAATTGTAACTATCAATTAATATTGTCTAGGATATGTTCCTGCAATGCCAAACTATCTGAATTTGGAACTCTTGCTTAAATGAAAAAATAGAAATTGGAAAGATAAGCTGTGCATTCTACTTGAATAGGCAGATGCCCTCACCCCAACCCGCGATAAAAAACAAAACTGATAAATGAAGAGAAAAAATCCCATTCATTGACACAGCACCACAAGAACTTATCAAGAAAAAGGCAAAAGTAACTAAAATGATCATAATTAACTCCTGTTCATGCTCTGGCATACTTCAAGGTTTTCTCATTGTACAGTAACATGGTCCCAAAAAGGTAAACCGTCAGAAGAAACACAGTAAAACAGCAAGTAGTCACCCAAATCCTAGGAAATCCTTTGATTTATCCAATTCTCCACCATGATTAAATTCAGCATTAGATGTAAGCCATATGACCAAGGACCAGGTTATTGGTTATTAACATTTGAGTATGCACAAGTTCTTCACTTAGTATTGCAGTCAGAAGAACTGTCCGTGAAACTACATCTATTACATTCAACTGAAATAATGATGAAAAGCATAATAGGAAGTTCAAAGTAAATGCCGTAACCCAATAGACACTCTCAACTACCGCATCTAATTCACAGTTCAAAGTCTGAACAAATTTCTCTACATGTTTCCTTGACTAGAAGGACATCATTCTGATCCTAACTAAGAAAGCACAAAAACCATGCATAAGCATCTTTATACATAATCGTACTTCAAGGGTACATCAATTTGAACGGATAAATTGTTCCTTATTAGGTAATCATTTTGAACATCATTTCACAACTATACTAAATTCGTAATAATATGACCTATTGAGTAGAATGGCAGTTATTTGATTTTGAATTCTAAATTCTACCCAATCAAAGATGAGCATCAAGATTTCATATCATGTACAGAAATATTGATTTATCTTCCTGGCGCACATCTAAAACATAATGAGACAAAAAGAAGCCTTCAAATTCTTTCCCTTGTTGTACAGAAATAAATCAAGAAATAGTAAAAGTGGAACAAACCTCAAGTATGTTCGCATTTTTAGTGCACCGACGACGTCTGACCTGATTATTTGGCCATTGCTATTTACTAGTATATTGACACTCTCCACAACATCAAGAAAGACCTGGACAAGCAGGAAAGCTCATAGATCCAGTGCTTAAGAAACATATGAAAAGGTTAGTCAAGAAAAACTTACTTCATTCTTCTTGTACCGTATACCTTCGCTGCGCCACGATACTGCATTTGTGACAGCCATTGGAGGCCTCTGCGCAACTTCCATTCTATAAGCATCTGTTTTTATGAACTCACTTAGAATCTTTGCTTCAGTGTATTGTGGGTAGCCGAAATCCATGATTTCGTCAAGTAACTCATACTGGAGAGGCAAAATATATCAGTTGTTAAATACTCTTACGAGAATTATTTTTCTGTATTCTATAACTCAAAAGGAAAGAGGCACACACAACTCCCATACCACTACAACAAAATTATCTCTAAGTGATTCCTCTTCTAACTCTTCAAAGTAGTGTTTAAAGACCTGTCAGAAAATTTACAAAAAAAAAATTACTGAGAAAATTCACCTTAATGGTTCAGTGGATCCTCAATCAATAAGTAAATGTACAACTCTTTCGTTAAATAATGCTTACATCAACTACACGATGTAGGAATAGAAGAAGGCTCGCAGCATTGCAGTTCTGCCGTGATGCTGTCATCAGATACACATTGTTGTGTTGTATAAACATATATGTCACACCATCATCAAATACAACAGGATCCTGAGACGCTGGATCACCCTATATCAGTATAAAATGTAAAACTCATTAGATTTTCAGCTCAGCACAAACTTGCAAAGAAAAGAAAAACCATAATATGAATAATAACACAGAAAAATTATGAAAGCTCAAGACATTATTTTGATGAGACTAAAAGTTATCAGTTGTTGTTCATTGTCTCAACAAAATTTCTCAGTGGAATGCACTTCCATTAACAGAATTTGCTTTCTAGGAAAAGACCGAGTAAGTGAGAGAGAAGTTCATTTATAACTAGCATAAAGCAGTAATAGGTTTCCATATAAATCAGTTATTTTTCACCAGAAAGTTAACACAGCCTTCAAAACATTAAATGATCCAGCTCAGGAAGGATATTTCAATCCCTTGAACTCTTGTCGACATCATTTTTCATCCCATATACAGACCATGTTTTCTCATCCTCAAGGTCAAATGTATTACAGAAAAAAAAAGAAACCCTGAAATATTCACTTTACATTTTGCCAAATTCTGTACATAATATACTACCAATTATGGCTAAAACCAATACTCTTTATGCTTTCATCCAGCTCTATTAAAGTGATGAAATCCCCATCTGAACAATCAAATTTTTTAATTTTACAACACAAGTTTCCCACTTTAAGACACAAGCTAAAACCGAAAGCTAAATCAATCAAAAAGGCGAAGATTAGATCAAGATCAAAGCTTGCAGAAATATCTCACTTACCTAACTACAGCTTTGAATTTAAAACGAAAAAAAAGCACTATTTTAGGCTCAACTTCGAAAAGTAGCTACTACTGAGTAATACAACTCACAAATATAACCAAATAATTTCGAATCTGAAAGCAGTACGTACAAATAACAAAGAAATTGAACCTCTTTCTCAATGAGCTTGGTGAAGAAGCGTTCAGCTTGTACGGCGGAGACGTCACCACGGTAGTCGCGCCACACCAGAACCCTACCCTTTATATCCAGTAGGAACAGCGCCGACGCTGCTCCGGCCATATATTTCCCCCTAATCAATCAATTTTCAATCTCTCAATTCAATCGGGCGCAGAGATCAGAGATCGAGAATGGATGCAAATAATGGCGGTTGAGATCTACTGGTAATTTGATAATGAAGTTGAAAGTTAGGCGTGCAGGGGCTTCGTTTCATCACTCTGCCAGCTTGAATCTCTTGCTTGTGTTCTGTAAATTCGTATGAATGAAAGGTAAGAAAATTCAGAATATTTGTTGTGTTTTTCTGTTTCTAAATAAAAAAACAACAGAAAAAAGTTGAGTTCCTTATTAGACCAAACATTATGGCCCATTTCATACCACGTATTGGGCTACCTAATTCAGGCCCAATTCAAATTTTAAAAGTTGCTTTTTGTGAGATAATGGTCCAATTAAGTAAAAGTTAAGGAGTTTTTGCGACAACTTCTATTTTTACAGAAGTAATTTTTATAAAAAATAAATTGAAAATTATAGCAGAATAAAAAATAAACAGTATTTGTCAAAAAAATAAAAATAAATAAAAGTTAAATTTGATAGTACTTGTGAAAAAACACTTTTAAATAAGTTTAATGGATTAAAAACCGTTTTGTCCTATGTGTTAAAAATATACAATATTTGCATTTATCTTTTACTAATGATAATTTTTTTCTCCAAAAAATAATTTCAATTAATATATTCATATTTATTCTATAAATACTTATCATTTATATTATTAAAATATTGAGTATTAATAGAAAAACTGAATATTTAGTTCAATAATGCTCCGACTAAATTATATAATTGTTCATTCATACTTAATAAATAAATTTGCATGGTTGACAAAAAATATCTTTTTTATTAATTAATCAAAGCAATTTAGTTTGTAATTTTCTATGATATATGAATAATATCATATAATGTTTTATGTTGTGAGATGCTTGGATTTTTTTGTTTCAATCCCTATTGTATCTTCTCTTCCATTTAATATATAGAGCATGTATATAAAATATTTTCTTAAGTAAAACAAGATGACACAATCTTTATATTTATAAAATGTATATATTAACCCAACCTCTTTGACCTTCTGACAATCGGCAACGTCAGCCCCCATCATAGTATCACGATTTTGTGCAGACCTGTGTTTTTGGCAAACAGCCATCTAGGACTAGTCAGTACTCACTTTGACCCCCTTTCGGAGGGGGGACTCTTTCTTTCGAGGTTATTGGGCTATTTTACCGAATTTCTTAGAAAGAGTTGTCTTGCACCCCAAAGTATTATCTACCTACCCCTCTATGTAAGTTTTCGGAATATAAGATACAATAGGACTTGAAATTTATTAAATAAAAAATAAAAAATAATTACTTGGGGAACCATTTGGAGGAAAGTTTAGGATTATGAGTCCATGGCACTTGCAAGAATTAAGACAACTGAAACTGAAAAACCTTGTCATATACACATGCACACAAGTGAAGTACTATTTCTTACAACTTTAGCAGAACAAATAAAAGAGCACTGCTTTCCAACCACAAAACTAAACTCAAAATCAGACAGAAGAGAAGAAAATGTAATGTTACACATTGCATATGAAGATGCAGATTTGTTAGATGACTCTCTGTTTTTTCTATGTCTAGAGATCATTAAACTAGAAAAAAAACAAGCAAAGATAACTTGAGTCCTTCATCTGCCACTGAAAACTCCACTGAAGACCTGGCTGCTCCCTCCCAGTGATGCTTCCCACTCAATTGTCGATATTCTGATTCTTGACAGCGCAACGACCACCTCACGCATCTCTGGCCTGTCTATCGCCTCTTCGCTTAGACACCATTCTGCAATCTCAGCCATCTACAACGTCAAAAAACAACTTTTATGAGCAGCAATGTGTCGGGATTCTTATAAAAGAATTAAGGCCTATATAATTATTTGATCAAACTTTACGGCCTTGATGCTATGAGTATTAGGACAATCTGAATAAACGAAGTGATCAGAAAACCTTGTATACATCTTCTGGAGGATAGTTGCCTTTCAAATTTCCATCTATAATGAGTTCCAATGCAGACGCTGGATCTTCTTCCTTGAAGATGCTGTTTAACTGATAAAAGTATCGTTCCCAAGTGTTAGCCGAGTTCTATTATGAAAGATTGGACATGATACTGAAATTTCACATGCATGCAAGAAAGAATACTAGTTGTTTCATCGGCCTAAAATTGCTAATTGAGCTTTATTTGTTGTTCACATCTTTGCTTCTCAGAGAAAATTGTACTTTTTGTTATATGTTTGTGAACTTACTACTGTGATGAGTGATCTCATTTTACTTGGCTCCTGGTTGTCGCGGGTGAGCGCACGTTGGCCGGTTATTAGCTCTGCAAGAACTACCCCAAAAGCAAAAACGTCGGTCTTAATAGTCACCTGCAGCTCTTTAACAGACCTGAAAGAAAGGGATTTACATAGTTTGAATTGTCAAAATGTGAATGGATACCTCTGATTCTACATATGAGTAGTTACTTTGAAATATTCATGTAGTTAATATGAATATGGAGATTAATGCTTACTCAGGAGGAAGATATCCAGGGGTTCCAACCAGCCGAGTTGCTATTAGCTCATCTTCATTGGTTCTACCAACAAGCTTTGCCAATCCGAAATCTGCGACCTGTGGGGAAATTCTTTAGAATTTTGCTCGTTCGACCAATTTTACATTCATGTTAACAGAAAACGGGAGAGTGTAAGTTTTAAGATAAGTTGTTTGCCTTAGAAGAGCACATTATCCTTGGTAATACGTAGTTTGTCCGCATGACAAAACATTTTCTAGCAGAGGTTTACCTTTGCTCTGAGCCCTTCATCAAGAAGGATGTTTGTTGTTTTTATATCACGGTGGACATATCGAGCTTTTGTGTGATCATGTATGTACTCGATACCCCTCGCAGCATCAAGTGCAACCTGTGTTCTTGCATTCCAAGACAGAGGCTGGTGACCTGGTTCACAACATCTGATGTAAGAATTTGCTAAGTTTAATGATTTTCATCAATTCTCACAAGAATAACAGTTATGTACAAAGGGTTCTGTAACTTAACCAATCCAATGGATCTAAATACCTTTCAATAACGGATCGTGAAGATGGTCGCTGAGAGAACCATTTGGGACATACTCATAGACCAAGTAGAGGTGGTCGTCTCCGCTGGCATAGCCCAACAGCTCCACCTGTATTGTCGGCTCGAGATGATAAATAATAGGATTCTAGTCAAATGATGTAAAAACCTCGGATGATTGGGGTAATTTTCCTACCACATTGATGTGATGGATCTTACATAAGACCTTGAGCTCAGCAAGAAACTCCTTGGACTTGTTAGATCTCATTTTCTTGATTGCAACTTCCTGATGTCATGTAAACTGAGAACCTTAATAATTTCACTTTGAAATGTAAAGGACAAACTAGAATACCTTCTCTCCTATTATCCCATAGTACACACTTCCATAACCCCCCTGTCCGATTTTCCTAGTTTCATCAAAGTCGTTTGTGGCCTCTGCAATCTCTTCAATACTGTACAATGTTGGTTTCTCCGACTCAAAGCCTGTGATCTCTGTTTACAGGTCAAAGATTGAATCGGTTTTTACATCGTTTCTGTAAAGGATAATGTCTAAACTTACTATTATTACCACCAGATATGTCAATAACAGACATGATTCTTTGAAATTGCTTTAGTTACTCTGACCTTCCATGTTGTCTTTATGAGTGTACTGTTTCTGCAAGGACTGAGCTTTGCTACTCAAGTTCTTTGCAAAAGCTTTTGGATCTTCCTCTTTCAGCCGTTGTATTCTCTTTCTCCTGAGAAGAATTATGCCTAGGGTGCACATACAAAGTAACGTCACGGATGCCAGTAAGCTAACGATTATCATCCATTTGTGTGCCTTTTCTGACCCTCAGATTGTGGAAGAAAAACAAAAACAAGAGTGTAAATAAGTTTTTGAACCATGATCACAAGAGGAATCAATCATTACATCAAACATGAACGAGGTAAAAACAATCTCCAAGAATGTTCTATGATGTAAAAATCTCTCCTGCTCACCTTTCTTTGGAGCAGGAAGTCCATACTTCTCCATAGGCACATACAAGAGCCACCCGACATCAATATAAGACGGGTTTGGAGCCAAATACGGATTCAAATTCTCAATTCCATCAACTTCAGCAGAGAGTAGAGTTGCAATAGTGGAGACAGTATCATGCGGCTGAACTGTATAAGTCACGACTACTTGGGAGTCATCATCCACACAGCCACATAAGAGATGCAGGGTTGTCTCTACTCCAGCAGTGAGATTCGTATCTATTCCCACACCCCACACCTGCCCGCTGAAGTTCTGATTCGTTACATCATAAAACGTGTCATTAGGCTTCGGCTTGTAAACCACATCATAGAAGTATCCAACCGTGCCGTTAACATTCTTGCAAGAACAGTTCACCGGTACGAGGTAATCTTGTTTGTTAGCATACGAGGCAGGCTTAATTTCCGACGCGTTGACAGAGTACAAGGAGGCAATTTCATTTCTCTGGAAACCGTTGTGCTGGTATAGAAGAGCACTACACGACTGGATCTTGTCTGAACAAGTGAAAGGGTGCATGTGTTTCTCAGCAGAAGTTGTCATGAACAAGATTTGTACAAGGAGAAAGAAAAGAGGATTACAATTCTTGCAAGCCATCAAAGTCTTCGAATGTAATGAGCATTGTGAAAAGGGAAGAAATCACAATAAAGGAGTGCAAGAAATACTGGTGATGGCCTCTTCCCTTTGTCATTACATGTTTGTTACTTTGTTCCGTCTCAAATCCTCTTCGTTTTTATGGTAATGATTGGACAAATTGTGAGTTATATATACAAGTTATGTAGAGGTTTATATTCTATTGCTGATAACTAGGCCTTCCTCGTATGGTTCAGAGTTGAAAGTTATCATAGTAACAAAAGTTTGTCGATGTTCACAACACAGGCCTAGGGGCCACATTTTCCTGTCGGAATCTGAACAGGCAGGTGAATCCAGGCAAACTACCTGCTGTAATTTTTCTAATAATTTGCAATTGCGCAGTAGTGTTTCAGATTTTGTGCAACCTGACATTCTTATCTTATACCAATGAGTCAAATCGCGACAGGTACAGTTTTGATAAACAAGTAAACCATATTTCTCTTAATTTTGTGTATGTGATGATTAATCAATCAGCTCAATTTTTGAAAAGGAAAGAATTTCACCTCAGCCGGCTGAGAAAACGATAATGGTCGACGGAGCAGGTCAGGCTGCTACATGACTATGTCTCCACACATTGAATTTTTTATTTCGATTCACGTCATTCCAATTAATATATTATGTTATTTATTTTATTTAGAAAAATATTTTACACATATAATGTATATATGTCAACAAAAATAAAAAACATAGCATGATTTCAAATAGGCTTGTCAATAGGTAGGATATTACCCTACTCATATCCAAAAAATAACCTTCATACGTATACTCATACCCTACTCAATCGATAAGAGACCCTACACATACTCATACGCATCTTAGATTATTAATGTACGATTGTAACAAGCACTGTAATAACCTAATTCAGTAATCGATGATTTATTGATTAATACCCGTATTTTTTTTTTCCTTTTCATATTGCTTTTTGGGGAAAAAGACTCGTATGTAATTTTTTTTAATTTGTGTACATATGACTGAATCCTTATGGGTTAATATTTTCTGCAAATATTTCATAATTAAAAAAATAGGAAAACATAAATCAATATATATAGATACCAAACCAATTACGATAATCATTTCAATAATAGATACCAAATTAATTTACGATAATCATTTCAATAGTATATGTCTATTACAATTCATTATTGGATCGTAGAAATCATGTCTTTTTTATTTAATTGTAGAAAATCATGTTAAATATCAATTGAAGGCACGGAAATTCAATTGCCAATTCATTTATAATTAAAAGATTTTTTTTATTTAAACTTAAACTTAAAATATTATACTTACAGGGGGCAGCATGTGGCGACGGATAGCATATTACAAAAGATAGTGAATTTTGTATGTCATGTTTTACGAGGATGCCTTAAATTTGGGAAAAAGTCCAAACGCCCTTCTTGTGATATGGAAAATATTTCCTCTGTGAAAAAAAAATTATCAAATATTTTTTCTTGTGTTTTAAAAAAATAAAGTAAAAATGCCCCTGAAGTCTGATGTGATTTCCATGAACCCTAAACTCGAATTTTCCAGATTTTTTTACTATCCTGACTTGATTAATTTAAATGAACGGCCCAAATTTTAAAAAAATATATATTATATATGTGCACATATATTATTTATATGTATTATTATTTAGTATGTATATGAATATTAAATAAAATATAAGACATAGATAATGTGACTATTTTAATATATAGTATGTGTGTGTTCAGGATTTTTTTATACTAATTTAAATTTTATATATTTTTATTATATATTAAAAATATATATAAAAAATGAAATTTGCACCATTATTATGCTGATGAAATTTTTGGATCATAGATTTAGATGATTAAATATGGACCATAGATTCATTCATTATAATTAAATTTTCAATTTATTTTAATCAAGGTTGGACGATGTTTAAATAGGAGTACAAATATTATTTTATAATTAAAAAAATAAAACAAATGTAAAAAGTAGCCCGTGAAATACACAATCGCATGGAAGATGTTTATTGCTTTATTTTAAAAAATACAATGAATTTATTTTATACTATTTTTTACAGGAATTTTTTTTTAAATATTGCAACGGGAGGTAAATTGCACTTAACCCCTTGAATTTATCATGGGTAGACACCTCAGTGTGCCTAAGTTCAGGAATTGTAAGGGCAAGGCGATAAATGTATGTATTATATAAGATAATTATACTATCATCATATAATGATTGGTGTAATTATATGCAGACTTTTTGTAGTTTGAAAAATTATATTTAATATCTTTAGTATTTATTTTTATCAAATAAATAGATCATCATGTTGTTAAATTCATTGAACTTGTTGATATAAACAAAACAATTGAATGGAAATTCAAATTTTTTCCGATTGATTTATAATAACTTATTGCATGTCAAGAAAATCTATTTTCATCAAACTATCTTATACATCTTCACATACATTAACATCTTGACCATTTCAAGAGTAGTTTGGTCAAAAAAGATTTGCTTAATCTGCAATAAGTTAATAATAAGTCAATTAGGAATTTCATTTATTTTTTTGTTAATATCATATCGATAATTCCATGAATTTTAACTAAGAAAGAGATCTATTTGTTGGATGGAAACAAATGTCAAAGATACTAGATGTAATTTTTCAAACCACAAGAGGTCTACATATAACTACACGAAATCTCAGAAAAATGCAATGTAATTATCCCTAATTGTATATATTTACACTCTCTTAATTAGATGAAATTATAGAAATCACTAGTATTTTTTTTTTAATAACTACAGAAATGTCGATTTTTCATTGCACTAATATCTAATTATACCAATGATATTTTCATTTACTATTAGTTACCCCTATTAATGTTATAAAAATAATCAGTGAAAAGAGACGCAAAATATTACTATGCAAATAGTAGGGATGATTTTTGTAATTATTTGTATTAAATTTATTCTTATTACATCATCTCTCTTTCTCTTGATTCTACACAAAATCCAAACAAATAGGCTAAATTACAATTTTCGTTATACATATATAATGGTTGGCAGTTTTAATTTGATGAAAAGTTGATTTGGCAATTCAGTCCATCATTTATTAACGTTCAAAATCTCAAAACTCACTAAACTTTCTCACGTGCATAAAATTACAAATTCAAGAGTATTCCTTTGAAAAAAGCCCTCAGTCAGCAAAAATTGACGATCTAAATTATTAAATCACCTTTTTCATAGGACAAAAACAGCCACCAACTCCATATATACAGAGCGAAAATTATAGTTAAGCCAAACGAAGAAAACCTGTAGTAGTACTAAGCATAACTTGGAGGAGGTGGCGATAGAGATGCTTGTCCATAGTATCGAGTTGGGAGTCTATTCAGAGGCGGCGGTGGTGAAGGTGGCTTTACTCTTCTAGGCTCCATCCATTCGTCTGCCCCGACGAGCTGCTTTTCGTTCATACCCTGGTACCTAAACATGTCTTTCTCTTCACCTGTAAAATATTTTAAGTTAAAAACTGTAAAAAAATATGTGGCCCAGCCCAAATCCCCATCACCACTCACTTGGACGGCTGACCCATCCCTTAAGCCCAACCCATGTCCATTTACCTGACCAATCCTATTCAACCCGGTCTCTCACTTCTTTAAATATCTAGCTGTTGATTGAAAGGTCAAAACCCTAACCCTGTTCCCCAACGCCTCCTTGTTCTCCTCTCTCTCTCTCTCATTCTCTAATCTTGGTATTCCTCCGCCGTTCTTGGTTTTTTCCTACGGCATACTTTTCTCTCTCTCTCTCTATAATCACTGGCCTCCTCCTATTTAAACCCCCCGATTGCTTTTTGGCAATTAGTAAGAAAAAACAGAAAGAATAAGCAAAAAACAAAAACACCTCCTTCTCCCTCACTCTCAAAGTGTTTTGTGTAAACTTACTTTTTTTGTAGAATCTGAGTTCACCCTTTGTGGGTTAAGCCTCTGTGGTTCTGGATTTTTTAGCAACCGTGAATGGTTGAAATGTTTGGGCTTTTGCCGATCTGATTTTCCGAGCCTATTTCTTTAAAATCTTCTATTTTCTGTTAATATTATTTAGATCTGTAGATAATTTTTCTTCTTTGTTCTTTTGTTGTTGTATAAGGGTTTTTCGAACCCATTTGTCTTCTGAATAGTTGCATACTGGGTGGTTGATACCCATAGAGTTTAGTGTCCAAATTAGCATTGTTGTGTGAATATAGGAGGAAACGAATGCAAACATACCTGATTCCGCTTTGCCTGAAGGACCACTGATTATCAGAAACAGAAGCAGCATGAGTACGAGGTTCTTGACATAGTTGTAGTCGTCCATGTTGAGATTTTGTACAAGGCTGATCGAATTGAATAAAGGGATCTTGATTTTCAAACTGAACGGCCATGTTCTGTTAGAGACGCTCCATTTAAGTACGTAAGAGTTCAGGTATTTTTGCATTAGAAGACTAGGTCAACTATAGTGTTGGAGCCGAACATTGTTGAAATTTTTTATAATGACTGATGGCAGTGTCGAAAAATCCTAAGTATATATTAATGATTTGTTAGATTAAGACAATGAAAAGTTGGTCAATTCTGATTATTAATCCAAAGAAGATGTGTATTAGGTGCAACGGCACTAAAATATATTATTCTTTTCTAATTTTATTAATAGTGGGATAACACTCTTCATTCACATCAAATACTACTTTTAAAATAGAGTTAATTACATCTATATCTCCCTCTTAAAGTACGAAATTATACTTTTCCTCAAAAAAAAACTTTAAAGTTATTCTTAAATCCCCTCTAAAAATTTACCGTTTACATCCAACCCTCTTTCTGTCCAAATGAAAATTCCTGACATTAGCAAAAAAAATTATACAATTTTTTTAATTTTACCCCTCATTAACATTCAAATGTAGCAATTTTGTACTTCCTCTTTGATAGGGTAATTTTGTATTGTAAGGAAAAAAAATATAATAATGTTAACCACACTCCATATATATGTATGTATATATTGCAATTATTCTATTATAAATACAAAAATATACATAAAAATATTAAATTAGGGGTTAAATTAAAAATTTATATAATTTTCTTTGTTGAAAACCAACAATTTCCATCCAAATATTAACGGGAGGACGAAATTTTTTTGAAGGAGGCGTAAATGTAATTTCAAAACTTCTTTGGAGGAAAATGTAATTTCATATTTTTAGAAAGGATCCAAGTGTAATTAACCCTTAAAAGTACTAATAACAACTCCTTTTCATTACCCCATAACCTTTATTAAATGAGATAATTACATTTATAAGTTTTTACATATATCATCACTACTTTTTGAATAATTACACATAGACACCAGAGATATCAATATTGTTTACACAAACTATTTCAATCCTTTGGATGGTAGAAATGATTTCGGTAATTATACAATAAAAATAAAAATAATTTGTGTAACCACAGATCTAGAAGTGTAATGTAATTACCCCTTATTAATATCTAGCTATTTTCTTACATGGACCTTTGGGTTGAAAACAAAAGCCTTTGTGGAAGCACCAAGATAGCCTGATTCAAGAATTTCCTAAGCAATAAAACTAAACTTATATCTAAGTTATAGAACAAAAATGTAATTTCCCCAAACATTAAATATAGAGATCAACAAAAGAATTTAAATCCAACCTACTAGTTCAGGAACAAGACACTATTATTTGATCAAGACATCATTGAGCTAAGCTAATATTTTTCATTTTTGTTAATGGATATAAGAAGAGGAAGGGTAACCAATGTAGTAACCCTTTTTGAACATAACTGCAAGAGCTCCGATCATTATAAAATATTTTATTTGAGTCATAACTATTATTTAAAGGGTGAATTTGCGGCAGGACTCTATCGAATATAACGGAGAAAAAAAAAAAAAAAAAAAAAAAAAAAATATAACGGAAAAAAAAAAAAAAAAAAAACTAACAAGAAACTATACTTCATCCCACCTAGAGCTATGACCTCAACGGTAGTTGATATTTTTGATGTAATTTCTGTTTGGCTCTGTGATTAAGCAGTTTAAGCATGTGGTTAGAGCGCAAACATAATTTTTGTATTGCTTGACTTTTTTTTTTTTTTCTTTTTTTCAATATTAGGTTTTGTGTTAAAATTCCCAAACCACATTTTGATTAAAACTACATATTGTAGCTTTTAGTCTTACTGTAATTATTTCTTATTTAATTATCCATTGTGTACATTATATACTTTTTTAATTCCTTCATTAATTTTAAAAATAAGATAAGTTTTAAATTTATTACAATCCATATTTAAGTAATCAATTATAAAATTACAAACTAAAATATCATAATTACTTTTTTAAAATCAAAATTTTTATGATTAATTATACAATCGTGGAGCCAAACTTTAAGGATTTTTAAGGGATGTGGCATATTATATGCAGCTTTTTTGTGAAACCAAGACAAAGAGAATTCTTATCACAATAGCAAATATAAGAAAACAAAACTCATGTGACACTATTTTATAATTCAAAATGAGATTGGTGGGACAGACTGAGAGATTACAGTCCACAAAATAGAACAGAAGTCACACAGACAAACTAGTAATAATATCTACGACCAAGAACTGAGTTTGAAGCTGAACCACTCTTCTCCCTCACTGCTTTATCCTAAACTCCAAATAAACCCCAAAAATTCCACAAAATCCATCCACCCCTCTTCAGTGGCTGTGGTGTTGCCTTAGAATTTATGTCTTCCCACATTGCCACATAAGCTCAGATGTAATATCCCCTTTAGCCTAAATCAAGAAATTCAGGAAAAGAAAATAAAGATTTCATTTTTATTGAAGAGAAAAATATACAAATAGTAAACAAACATTTTTTCCACCAACTGCTACATTGAGTGGGCTTTTGAACTGAAAGAGAGCCCACCTAAGCAGAGCCTGCTCAGGAGTCACAGGTGAGCTCTCGGCTTGCTGCTTCAACTGTCAACGTTCTCGTGAGAACATCACCCATCAAGAAAATAGCTTCAATGCCAGATTAATGTTGTTTTGTTAGTGTTCGTTCGGGAATCGATTGTCCTGAAAGTTTGTTTCTTTTCCTTAGTTTCTCGATGGGTCATCTATATTTTTTCTTTTTTCCCTTCTTCAGTCGTGATCCTGTGAAATGATTAAAGGGTCTGGAATTACAGAGTTGCAAGATGATTGATTTTGTTGGTATTTTTATCCTTGGTGATCACTAGTCTTTTGTTTATCTGGGTTGTACTCATGTCCGCATTTTCTGATTCACTCTTCCTGGGATTGGGTAATTTGCTTTTAAGATTTTCTTTTCGCGCCAGACATTCTTGATTTCACACATATTGTATTGGTAAATGGCTGTCTTTCAGTTCCAGGCCTGAAGTGAAAGTGTAGACTTTATTTCAGATGTTTGTGCTGCTATACATTCTTGGCCACGTACAGAGCCAAATTTCTTGCTCTTGGGGGAGGGGAGTGGGAGGGCAATTTAGGAATTTAAAGGGCGGAATGCAAACACATGCTTCATCTGCACCTGAATCCTCCACCATCCTAAGCCAGGATTTTGGTTTTAGTTAAATGTCTTGTTTACAAAGAATTTCTTTGCTTAATTTGTTGGCCAAATTACTGGTACATGATTTCTGGGGTTCAGATTGTACTATTTAAGTTTGGGAATAGTAGTTTATATGCACTTGCTAAAACTAGCTATGTCCCTGAGTAATTATAGGAATTCTGTTCTTAACATTCTTGCCTAGTCATTTTCCAACTGCTCTGACCAAATATATAAATTTCCTTGACAATTTTCAGGTTGGAGCTAAGTAGGTTCTACGTCTTCTAATTGCCCTCGATATTTGGGTGACATCCAAAGTTAGGTTAATATATCTTTCATCATGACATCCAAGTCATTGGATTACGAAAATTTGAATGAAAACGTGAAGAAATGTCAGTATGCTGTCCGAGGTGAGCTGTATCTTCGGGCTTCTGAACTTCAGAAGGAGGGGAAGAAGGTAGATTTGACTCTTTAAGAAAATGGAATTCATATGTCTACTTATGGATGCTAAAATTAGGACCATCTGATTTCAATCAAACTAACTATTTTTCTTCAAATCATCATCGTCGTTAAAGTAGCTTAAAACATAAGAGTTTAGTGGCTGATCAGTAAATGTATATGCAAATGAATGCATTGTAAAATTCTTTAATGGAGACTTAAAACTTGACAGAATTATTCGTGCTAAAATTGATACTTTTAAAGGCCGGTCTCTATAAGGACATCGGACATCTTGGTTTCAGCTAAATTATGTACTTTTCATTTATTCTTGTTTCCATTTGAGATGTGTAATGCAAAGAAGTCTGCAGTAAGCTACAGGTTATTCGGCCTTCAGAGTAAAGAATGGCAAAATACTGAATTAGAGTCGTAGGACGAATTCAATAATACAATATATGTACCTATATATGTATATATTTGAGAGCGAACTATGGCTGCATAGTTTCCATTGTAGTTGACAAGCAAGCATCATGAAACATGACTCGGGTATTGATTGGAGCACTTACCTCACACGATTCTTTGATACTATATATATTTGTCCTCTAGTGCCACACTGCTCTTTTTCATCTTTCCATTATTTGACTGCAGATCATCTTTACCAATGTTGGAAATCCTCATGCTCTAGGACAGAAGCCTCTGACGTTTCCGCGCCAGGTTTCTGATAGTACTTCTTTTATCAATAGGCTCTAAGTAGTACTTGCTTTATGCAAATATCTTTCCGTCTTCATTTTCTGCTGTTGTAGTTGTATAATGTAATAGAAATGACGTTGCAGGTGGTTGCTCTCTGCCAAGCTCCATTCTTGCTGGATGATCCAAATGTAGGACTC
>NC_026152.1:11489552-11495218 GCF_000512975.1 Sesamum indicum
GCAAAAGCTAAACATTACCTTGCAATGACTTCAGGGGGTCTAGGTACACAAGTTTTTCATTCAGCATGAGAATCCCCTATAAGTTTTATCTAGAGATAGTAGATGTTATTTATCTTTATTCATTCTTTTTTGAGTCTTGTTTATCAAGTCAATAATCTGCCTTTACCATTGTTATCCAAATGCAAGCAAACAATTTTTCGAGATGAAGGATTCAGTTTTGTAGTCTCTGCACTAATTCTATATTTTATCTCTTTCTTTGAGTGAGTATAGATATTCATGTTCACGGTTCAGATTCTCATCTGTACTAGACGCTTATAAATGTCCTCTTTCGGTAGAAACTAAATGGATAAATTTCCATTTTTTCATACATTGGCCATTTTAGGTCTTTGTATTTCTGTTGATACCATATAAACTTTTGCCATTTCATGGGGATTGCCATTATCAAAAAATGCCTCAACTTATCATGATTGATTTTCGGCTTAAGTAAATGGTTCAAGAGTAGCTGATTAAATATTGACTCTGATGTTCCCTCTTGGATTGTTGGGAGATAGAAGAACATGACATAAGGACTAAACATTGGTTATTGATCAGGTGCTTACAGTGATTCACGTGGCCTTCCTGGAATAAGGAAAGAAGTGGCAGAGTTTATTGAGAGACGTGATGGATATCCAAGGTTGTAATGATTGACTAATGACATGGTTGAGAATGTTTGGTAGCACATGGATTCTCAAACTGATTCGTCTAACCTTTGCACTAATGGCAGTGATCCAGAACTGATATTCCTGACAGATGGTGCTAGCAAAGGAGTGATGCAGATCTTAAACACTATTATTCGTGGTGCAGGTGATGGGGTAATGTTCCTGGAATCTCAATTATCCTTCTTGTGCTGTTACTATTCCTCTCGAGTTTTTCCATTTTATTCCAAGTTAGAATTTTCCAGCTGGGGTGGGGTGCAGTGGATTTGAACTTTTTAGCTGATTTTCTTGTCCTATTGACACGTCGTCTGTTTTGTTCCCAGATTTTGGTTCCTGTCCCACAATATCCACTTTACTCTGCAACAATAACTTTGTTTGGTGGTTCTCTTGTTCCATATTATCTTGAGGAGACTGCAAATTGGGGCCTCGACATTGCTAACCTCCGCCAGTCAGTTGCTCAGGCTCGTTCTCAAGGAATAACTGTAAGCATAACTTTGTCAATGCTCCTAAATATAAATAAAAACATGGATATGTGTTTTTCTTTTTTCGCAATATATGGAGGATATGTATGTAAATTTCGGCATACATATGAGCCAAAACATAATATCTTGTACTTTCTTTTCCAAATGTTATAAGATCTCTCTGTCCCAGATTTGCTTCTCCAATTTCCTTTGGGACGTCATAAAATAAGCTTCATTTCTTGAAATGAAATTTTCTTGAATATTATTCTGTTAGTTAAAGAAATGATGTGAAATCTACAACTCATAACCACCATTTCAAAAGGCAATGAATAATGTAAAAGTATACAAACTTATAATTTGTCAACTCTCATCTAAAATTTCATGTTGTGTCTATAAGCCCCTTAATTTTGGGACAAAGAGAATAAGTATTTAATATTTTTCTGTATAATTTTCCTGCTAAAAAATTTGTAACACTAGCTAAGAGTAACTTCTATAGTTGTAGGTTGCCTAATATGCTCTTAACTATACTTCTTCCACAAAGAACCATCTTTTTTAGTTAATTAGTTTTATTAATAATTTTGTACTTATACACATTTAAATTTAATTTATTTTATTAGTCTAATCAATTATTCATTTTATCTTCCCTTTTCACTTAATCAAATAAATATAAGACAAATTTCAATTATGCACTAGTATCGTTTCAATCGCTAGTCTATATGAAAAGGAAAAGCACATAAACCATCAACACAGCTTTTTCTCTTTCCTTTCATGTTTTCTTGTTTGCTTTATGTATTTGATTACCATTTTCTCAGTATGGCTTGAAGAAAGGGCAAAGTTAACTGGCAATTGCATAAACAGTATGCCAGTGGAAACGGAATACTACAATTCTATTTTCCACAATTATCAGTAATGAAGGTGTGTTCTTCTTTGATGTTGATCTGCTTATCTGTTTTATCCTTGAATCTTGAAAAAGGTACGAGCCATGGTGATTATAAACCCTGGGAATCCTACTGGACAGTGTCTTAGCGAAGCGAATCTTAGAGAAGTATTGAAATTCTGTTACCAAAACAATTTGGTATTGCTTGGTGATGAAGTTTATCAGCAAAACATTTACCAAGATGAACGCCCCTTCATAAGTGCAAGGAAAGTAAGTATGCTCCGATATGATTCATTTTTTGTCTCCACAATTATATTGGATTTTCATACACTGATGGCATTTTAATTTTCGAACCTCGTAAGGTTCTGATGGACATGGGGCCGCCAATAAGCAAGGAGTGCCAGCTAGTCTCTTTTCACACTGTCTCTAAAGGTTATTGGGGAGAATGTGGGCAGCGTGGCGGATACTTTGAGATGACAAATATTTCTCCAAAGGTTCGTGTGGCTGATATTTTTATTATTTTCTCTTGTAAGTTTGTGAACCTTAATAAACACTGGATTTCGTATAATGTTTTGCATCTTGATGAAGTAATCTTAAAACATAAAATTATACTTGCAAAGTTACGTGTACACACTGAAGTGATTGGATGTCACTAAACCTTGTTTGCTGAGGATTATCCTAACGCTACCTAAAAAGTCATACCTCTTGCTGGTTATGTAGATCTTGAACTTCGAAGTACATACAAATAAATAGGTCTTTTGGTTTTGAATCCAAACCTAAAAATCACTTTGTTAAAATTTGTCCCTGTTTGTTATCTGTTTTTGCAGACAGTTGAGGAGATATACAAAGTTGCTTCGATATCACTGAGTCCAAATGTCCCTGCACAAATATTCGTAAGTCACTGATTTCATATTTGATTTTGATAAACTGGCAGCCTCGCTTCAGTTAATATAACGCTTTTATTCTGATTATATAGTGATAGAAAGGTCAAGATCATTGTCCATATCTGAAAACCTGAGCAGAAATTTTATTTGTTTCCATTTGCAGATGGGGCTTATGGTTAACCCTCTGAAACCGGGAGATATATCATACGAGAGATATGTTAGAGAGAGGTACGACTCCTTACTATAGCGAAAGGGTTCATATCATTAAACAGGTTTTCCTTGAGAAAATTACTCAATGACAGAACTTAAAGACACGTAGATAACAACGTATTTCTCTGTTGCTAGTCATGTGCACCTCTTAGTGTATAAGTCATGTATAAGCATATGCAAGCAAAAGATTGAAAATAAACAACCAGAATTTAAATGGCAATTTTATGTCGGTTACCTCCCATCTAGACATGGAGAATGCTTGATAATCGCTATTGTCCGCATCTATCTCATGGCCAAAGTTTTTTCTCGTCCTTCGTGTTTTTTTAAATACTGTTGTTCGCATTTAGGAACTTGAAAACTTTTCTCGCCATGGTCACAGTTGTTTTAAGTACTTGAAGTTGCTTCTCTTGCCTCCCTGCAGTAAAGGAATCCTCGAGTCTTTGAGAAGGAGAGCACAAATAATGACAGATGGATTCAACAGCTGTAGAAATGTGGTCTGCAATTTTACAGAAGGTATGTTGTTGTCTGTCGACCACTAAAAATACGCGAACAATGCTAATACAAGCAAAGAGATACTGTCCCGCTATAGCATGTAATTATAACAAAATGGTTTCAGGTGCCATGTATTCTTTCCCCCAAATACGTTTACCACCAAAAGCGATAGAGGCTGCAAAAAAAGCTGGAAAAGTAGCGGATGTTTTTTACTGTCTCAAGCTTCTGGAAGCCACAGGCATTTCCACAGTCCCAGGTTCCGGGTTCGGACAGAAGGAAGGGTATGTGGATATCAATGTTATGTTATCTAGAAATACTTTTCACCTGTTCCTAGGTAGAAACTGATCACACAGCTCTGTCTTTTTGGCGACTCTAATGTAGGGTTTTCCACCTGAGAACCACAATCTTGCCAGCCGAGGAAGACATGCCTGCGATTATGGCGAGTTTCAAGAAATTCAACGACGAGTTCATGGAGCAATATGAAGACCACAGGGGCTATTCAAGAATGTAAGAAGTGGGAAAACATCCATTCTTACACTTTACTTCCAGAACTTGGATTTACGTAACTTGTGGGAAGAATTCATCCTGTAATACTTTATCTGTCTCGTACTTGTTCAAAAGCGACTCTGCAGTTACCTTCTGCTTCAGATATGAATATATCAACTTGTGCTCTGTACTCTTACTAGTTATTAATTTACGACTCAAGAGTGTCTGCAACCACTTAAAATAAGTATTTACAATTGGGTTACATAATTATTTGGGGAATTTATTAATAAAATGTCAAAAAAATAAAAAATTAGTAAAATAGGGTAAAATTGAAATTATTAGAAAAGTGAGTGGCACCGCGGTTACTGACCGCGGTGCCACAATTTTTTATTTAAAAAAAAAAGCTTCTTTGTGTCACCGCGGTGACATTGCTTTTTAAAAAAAAAAAAATTTTTTTAATGTGTCACCGCGGTTTCCAACCGCGGTGACAAATTTTCTTTTTTTTATTTTTAAAAATTATTTTATTTTATGACGAATTGTTGTTAACTTCTCATTAAAATTTCGGTACTATTATGGCGAGTTGTCAGCCATCAAATATACCGTTCGATTCTCCTTGATGAGACGAACATTTCCCCACAAACAATTTCAAGTTTTATCAATCGTAAATAATGAATTTTCGCACTTTTCAACTGTCGATTCGCCGCCACCGGAGCGACCCACGATCACGAACCACCGCCACTGGACTCGCCTCGACCTAACGGTTCTAACGAGACCAACCTACTTCAATTTTATTAAATATTTGTTAAGATATGAAAATTTGAAGTTTTTTCGTCGAAAATTCGCATTGAAACTGTTTGCTGCCATTTCTCCACCGTCAGGACAAATCACAGATTAAGACAATAGCCGTTCGAATCCTGTCGTCCAAACAATTCCAACAAGACTAATCTTGCTCAATTTCATCAAGTATTTGTTTGTTCAATTAAAATACATTTGTTTTAAAATAGTTATAATTTTATTAAATTCTATTTATTAATTAATAGTACTATTTATAATTAATTAATAATACTATTTATAAAAATAATTAATTAATAATACTATTTATAATTAATTAATAATTAATAATTAATAATACTATTTAGACCAGTCTTGCTCAATTTCATGAAGTATTTGTTGAGATTTGAAAATTTGAAGATTTTTCCACCAAAAATTCGCTGAAACTGTTTGTCAAATTCATTTTCTTTTTTTTTGTTTGTTCAATTAAAATACATATATTTTAAAATATTTATAATTTTATTAAATTCTATTTAATTAATTATAAATAATATTATTAATTAATTATAAATAGTATTATTAATTATTAATTAATTATAATAGTATTATTAATTAATTAAATAGAATTTAATAAAATTATAACTATTTTAAAAATTGAACAAACAAATACTTGATGAAATTGAGCAAGATTGGTCTTGTTGGAATCGTCTGGACGACAGGATTCGAACAGCTATGGTCTTAATCTGTGATTCGTCCTGACGGTGGAGAAATGACAGCAAACAGCTTCAGC
>NC_026152.1:11495468-11498293 GCF_000512975.1 Sesamum indicum
TAGGTTGGTCTCGTTAGAACCGTTAGGTCGAGGCGAGTCCAGTGGCGGTGGTTCGTGATCGTGGGTCGCTCCGGTGGCGGCGAATCGACGGCCGAAAAGTGCGATGTTCGTGCTAAAAATTCATTATTTACGATTGATAAAACTTGAAATTGTTTGTGGGGAAATGTTCGTCTCATCAAGGGGAGTCGAACAGTATATTTGATGGCTGACAATTCGCCATAATAATGCCGAAATTTTAACGAGAAGTTGACAACAATTCATCGTAAAATAAAATATTTTTTTTTTTAAAAAAACTCTCTGGCACCGCGGTATCTGACCGCGGTGCCACAGAGAAGATTTTTTTTTTTTAAAAAAAAATGAGGCACCGCGGTGCCACTTACTTTCCTGATCTTTTTAAAATGGCATGCTTTTACTAATTTTTTTTTTTTTTTGCATTTATTAAATAAATTTGCCTTATTTGTATTTATCAACTTATTATTGAAAATAAATTGAAAAGTCTATTTTGATTTACAACTTCTACTTTTAAATTATTTAAATTAAGCTATTGAAGTCAAAAGTTATAAGCAACTACACCAACCTCTGCAGTTTGTAGGTAAAATTATAAATATTAAGCTTTTTTCGTCAAACACTACAATTAAACTTTCTCCACTTTTCACTTTTGTTTTGGAATATACTTTATTTTTATAACTTTTTTCTATCACTTATTCTCATCATAAAAAATAAAAGCTATTGTAGATATCGCGTTTGTCTCTCCATAAAAATAGAAATTATTATAAACATTATTGAGAATGGTTGAGATTTACTACCCATAGTATGGGGAACCATATGCGAAAATTATAATTCTAATTCTGTAAATATATGGGCGGTAATTTTAGTCGTGCAAATTAATTTTGACAAATTTATACTGTAACTATAAAATTTTACACATTTAGAATAAAAATGATGAGAATTTGCTAAAAAGACCGGGAAAGTGCATGTGACTAACTTAATTGGGTGCACTTTTCTAGTCATTTTATCAAATTCTTGCTATTTTTTGTCCTCAATAAGCAAAAATTTTAAAATTACAGGGCTATTATAAAAATAGATTCGTACAAAACTAAATAGTTACCCTTATACTTACAAAACTAAAATTATAAATTTTCCAAAACCATATATCAAAGCTAACTTTTTTTAAGGTTTTGTGACTCCGAGTTCTGAGAGATCAGACCTCCATTTCAGGGGAATCCATGTCAAAGTAGAAGCGTGTAATCTCTCAAGACTTATGATCTTGAGATTCATCAAGTAGCATGAAAGATTCAAATACATACATGGATAGGTGTGATTTTTCAAATACTAATCAATTCATGTTTGATTTTCATTTTCGGTGAAAATAAGTGCAAATTAACGAATATGGTTGTATTCTGATTATTGTTTCGAAAATTAAAAACACGAGAATTAATAAAAATGAAGCCAAACAAGAATTAGAATCTCGAGAGTCACAAAAAATGACAATCATATTATGTGCATAACTTAATACAAAATGAATGGCTCAAAGAAGATCTCCATATACTTTCGTAGCTTTGTGTTGATAAACTGGGCATCAACTTCAGTACCATACTTGTTTTTTTATACAGAAATGGCGGAAAGCACTCTCACATTTATTCCTCACATGTTTACATACAACAAAACCTCACATCAGAAAAGAACATCATAGTTTTTATGCCAAGATTCCTTCCTTGTACCAAATTTTAGGCCAATTGGAACCAATCACTAGATATTGCTAGGATTCTCACACAAGAAAGAATTTGGAAGTGTTCAATGTTTGCAAGGCCTACTATTATTGTGTAAAACTCAGCCAACATGATGCTGCTATTTTTAGTTTGGATTGGATTCACAGCACAAATGGAGTATGTATTTTAAATGGATCAAATACAAATTAGAATTCGGAAAAACTCTGGTCGTATAGCTATTTGATGTTTAAATTAGACAGGTCGTAAAGAAAAAATGCTTAAGGTCATACGAAATATTAGGGTAGCATAAAGTTGTACTTGGAGCATAGAGGATGGATACTTACAAGTTTTTCTAATTGTATAATGCCATGTGAACCACAGTTTTAGAATGATTGATTCATCACAATGAGTCTATATATATTTAAATTTTGATTAGAACAATTAATAAATAAAAATGAACGATTTTGACCTATCTGTAAATTAAAATATTTGAGGGTATTAAGTCTTAATACCAACTCTCCAAGATAAATGGTAACAAAATTGTTGTTAAATAATTTTACTCATAAAGTAAATACATTAATTTATAATGGAAAGTAAACATTTATTGTTATCGGAGTCGAGTGCGATTCATTGAATAACTTTACACTATGAATTGGGAGAAAGCCCTTCAAGGACTCATTAGAACAACTTTCCCCAATTGTGGGGACAAAAACGTAAAGGAGAGAAAATTGAAGGGGTCAAAGTAAAACAAAGTGGCGGCCGGGATCATAGTCAATATTATCCATAATTACTCTGCTGGCCCTGATCAGGAATCCTCACGCTCACGGGCTCAATCCCTTCTTCCTTTCCCCCAGCCTTTAAATCTACTCTTTGCTTAGGTCACGATTTCCTCGGCTGCTTTAATTCTTCCTACCTTGTAATAAAAACTACTCATTTTCCCTATCCCACCACTATAAAAACTCCAAACAACATTCACATTCACTCTTCCTCCTTTCATTACAAACCCCCATTTCTTACAACTTTCTTCCTAAACTTTTCAAATTCCCTTGCCCGAAAAACCCACACAATCCCTCCCTTTTCCAAGATTTTTCCAGCAAGTTTCTTCAGAATATATTC
>NC_026152.1:11498303-11564808 GCF_000512975.1 Sesamum indicum
ATCATAAAAGAAGAGGAAAAACAAGAAAAAAAGAAATAAAAGACATCTTTTTCCCGTTCTTGCACATAGTATTTATAGGACGCCTCGAAAATCTTGGTCCTGAAAATGGGTGCTTCTGAAAAACATCATCAAATGGATGCAACTGCTGCGGATTCTGAACAATGGGTTATTGCTGGAATTGCACTGAGAGCTCCAATGAAGCCGATTTTCACCAAGTCAGTGGACAAAAGGGGCGCTGAAGATGAGCTTTCAACGACTCCGACTTCAGCGGAATCAAGAATTCCGAGAGGCCTGCCGTGTCCGCCGGCCCCGAAGAAGCGAAAACCGGCTTCTTCAAGACGCCATTGCTTCGAAGTGAGAGAGTTCTTCAATCACCCTGACTTGGAAACGATCTTCATACGCCGGTTTGAGGGGGCCTGAATTGTAGAATTCCTCCATAGAATTGCTTGGACTTCATTAAAAACCCCAAGTTTTAGGTTTTTACCTTTCTTTTTTCGAATTTACGGCTCGTAGGTTTCGTGATCTTTCTACTGTATTCTTCAGTAACAGTTTAGTTCAGGATTCTGATGTACATGGATGGCCGCCTAATGTTGGTTCTCTTCTCTATATGACAATGCTATGGCAATTTGATGAGTATTTTGGTTGTGCTTTCATTCATATGAGCTTCTCTTGTCTTTACATGCATTAATTTTTCGGATAATTATATTTGCACTCCTAATTTATGATTTATTTATACAAATATCTCATATTTATTGTATAATTATAGAAATCATCATTGATGGTAAAATTAAGGGTAATTTGCATAATGATATTAATATTTTTGGGATTTATGTGTAATTTTTCAAAAAATAAAAGTGATGTAAATGAAGTTGATATTTTTAGGTATATATGTAATTTTTTTAAAAAAAAGAGTAATTTATGTAAATAATCATAAATTACGTCTGTTGATGTATTCATTCCTTAATTCTATGATTTTAATTGGGGGGGTGGGGGGGGGGGGGTTGTTTAAGCTATGAAATGTAACCTAAGTTTTGATTCCAACTTACTATAGTATGATGCCTTTTCAAATGGAAAAGATGGTAAATTTTGGAACATGTTGGCGTAGAAAGAGGCAATAGTAAAGAATTAGTGGCAATTATTTTGTCTTATATCCAAGCAAAATTGAAGGAAAGGTTTCAAAATTCAAAAAGTTGTTGATCATATGTATACATTTGAAAAGATATTACATACGTCAAATGTAGAAATAATAATAACTGCTTGTGCAAGTCTTGTTATTTATTTGTACGAATTTTTTATACTATTTGATTTTTTTAATTTTTAATTAAAATCATGTCACGATAAATACATGCACATATTGTCTAATTTATACTGGGCTCCTTGTTGTTTACCGGGAGACGAACATATTATTATTTTTAAATTATTATCTATATCAATTAGACATTGATGGGATCGAGTTTGAATGAGTTTTAATTAAATCAAATACTAGTCAAATTCAAAAAGTTTCACATCTTAGCAGATCTTTTATTAATCTTTCACCAATCAAAATGAGCTCAAGCGAAATTTGAAAATTTATCAAACTAAAAAAACTTATTTATATTTGTTTTATTAATTTTTAACAATAGACTCGAACTGAAACGAGATTTTATTAATTAATTTCTATCCGGACAGAGTAATTTGATGATTTCTCAGTCTTAATTATCCATTAAAAAGAAAAGGAGAAAGGAATCTAGTGGGCTGCTGATGAATTAAAGAAGTTGCTAAACAAGAGAAAAAGGTTAAAAAGGGTGGAAATCTTTTATCTGCAGGTATAGATTAAAGCTGATTTGAGTGTGACAAATCCCTCATAAGCCTCTCAAAAGCCGTATTACTTAAATATTCTCTTTTTATCATCTTCTTCCCTTTTACACTTTGATAATATTGTCCCACCAATTAAAAGCAAACTTATTTTGTTTAGTGCTTAGGCAAAAGACAAAACACCCAAGTCATGATAGATTGCAAAGGATTAGAATCCTATGCTTGTTCATATATTGCACTAGGTAGTTAGCTTTATATATATACACTTTTTATACGTAAAATTAAATATTATGGCTAATACTAGTTAGTTAATTACGATTGTACAATGATTATTAATTGTTATTTTTGTCAGCGAAAAATTAACTAGTAATAATAGCTAAAAATAATGGTACATATTTTTTACTATAGGTAAAAAAGTGATGATTGTTTACTAGTCGTATGGTCAAAACTTAATGTTTCAAATTAATTGTTGAGAATGCAGCAGTTGTTATGTGGGATCTAGGTTGAAGGGCAGCAACAGTAACAGAAAAGTAACAGCTGACAAAGGCGATGCGAGGAGGAGGACTTGTCCTTTGAAGAAATACGTTTTTTTCCTTTGTAAATACGATTGTATAAGTATGATGATGTGTGTGCCATGTGTGGCTGACGTGTCTAAGTCAGTTGTGAGATGGTTAGTCAGTTAGGAGCTATTTCTTTTGGCGCCTTTCTCCTTCTTCTTCTGAATTTAAGCAAAGGCTTTGTATATATTTTTGTAACTGAGAACTTTCACCCTTGACTAATGAAAGATACCACACAATTCTCCATTGCCTCAATTGATGAAAGCTGTGCTAATCTCCTTTTCAATATGGTATTAGAACCTTTCTTGTGAAGGTCTCTGCATACTTCGTCCCCTTACAACACAGATTACACAATAATCTAAAATAGCGAGTGATGAATCTGGAAATACAGGGAGAAAAGCTACGGCAATGCAGGTTGCGCCAAATCAGGAACATATGCAGCTGCAATCCTAGATTGATCATGGTTTCAGCATTATTGACAGGGACCAATTACCCTGCTTGGACTAGAGCTGTGAAAATTAAACTGGATTTTAGTCATGCCTAATGAAAATGGTGGGGATTTTAAGAAATGGAATCGTATTGATTCCATGGTAACTACTTGGATATTGAACTGTATGTCCAAGTAGTTGGTTGAATCTTTCATGTATGTTGGTTCCTCGCGCGATTTGTGGTTAAGTTAGAAGCTCGATTTGGAGCAATGGCCCTATAATTCTATGTGGTCGCCGCGACCTTGCTGTACTGTCTCCCTCGCTATGCGAATAGCCTCCACGGTTGAATTGCACGCCAAAATGATGAATGTAATCTGTCCATAATCCAATCCCGTCAACTTCGGAACCCATATCCAGACTTCAACGTGGTGCTAATGAAATACCACGCGCTAATCGTGGACCACCATCCCTACGAGCTACCTGTTAAACTATATCCCAATTGGCAATATGGGTATGAGTTTGGATCGTTGGTGCAGTGAACCCCTAGATGATAATGGGGGCTTCTTTGTCGCCTCTCATAAAACTATGCAGCCCCTCCGTCAATGTGGAACTCTGCTGGACTAAGCGACAGTTTAATTGGGCCCCATATCTCGAGCATGCTGGGGTAATTGGGCCCACAGCTATTGAACAATATGATGACCATTATCCAACCAATCCACATTCCAAACCCATCCCACATTTGCCATCATGACTAGATGGGTATGTATTATAGATCATTCTGAAATAGAGAATTACCCATCTCAATTGGAAGATATGTACAACTCCCTAGAGACATTCACAGGAATTTTATATCCACAATTTTCAAATAGAATCCACATACACAATAGGAACATAAACAAATGCATCCAAGTCCGTAAGAATACCTTGCCCAAGTGGTTGTTGTAATGAAAAGCTTCAAAAAGTATGATTGGTAGACAATAGTTCTAGAAAGAAGAATATCTTTGAAATATACCTTATATATGAATTTTATAGTAAATATTGCAATTCAAACAACTATTCTGATGGGCACATTCTAATTCCCCACCACTATCAACACACACACATTGATAAAAATGAAAGGGGAAGGGGGGGGGGGCTAATAACACACACACACACACACAGAGAAAAAAAATGAATATGTAAGTAGAACTTATTACTATTGTAACTTGAATAACATACAATGTTGCAACAACAAATTGAATCTTCTAGACTCCTAAATCGTAGATGAGGTATAACGAAGAATCAATCTATAAAATCTAAACAAAATGCATAGTGAATTCCTACTAGAACTGAATTAACAATAAAAAATAAAAAACACACAGCTAATCACAGAAACCAACGAGCCTCACAGTACACACTATCCGATGATTATGCAAATCCAAGAATATAGAACTAACAAGTCGAAGTAATTCATTATGTCCAACAAACGTCAACAGGAAACAAAATCAAATTAAACATTTTTCATCTTAAAAATTTGAAGAATACAACATTCAAGATCACGATTTGTGAGCGAAAGTAAGATACATGCCTTAATAACAAAAAAATAGTAAAGCCAAATGTTAGATAGATGAGAGAACTCGACCAACAATGAAAGCCTCTAATCAACTAGTGTGTAAACAACTGCAATGCACTACTTTACTTCTGGCGGTATAAGCTCAACAGACTACTCTTACAATGTTTACCAATAAGCGAAGAATGAAAGTGCAAATTTCAGATAGAGTTGTAACATATTATATAGAAGGAGGAGGACAGTACACTTCACGAGTGAAATAGTAATTTTTTTCAAAATATCAACATCCAAGTGAGACTCAGTAAAGCAGAAAAAGTAAATTCATATCCGACAAACATCTCAGAAGAGTACAAATCATACGTAAATTTACTGAAAAAGTTATTCAATACCAGAAAGCGCCACATCATTGGCAGCAATTATTGATGGCGAAACAGTAGCCATCAATAATTGAATCAAACTTCAATTCTAAAAAATTACATAAAAAGTGAGGAAAAATTAGCAAAATGCAAGTATAATTGTGCTACCTTTTGAGATCATTGCCAAATCGTAATCAAACACATTAGCCGTTGGGTGGAGGAGCACCAGTCGCCATTCTATGAGAAACAATCGAAACAAAACCACTTCTTAATCAAATCGGCCGAGTTGACTCGAAACTTGCCGACGGGACAAAAAAGAAGAATGGATTCTTAAGAACTCTACCCATACCGTAGATGAAAATGGATGGGTGAGGGTCTATTGGACTTGTCGGACGATAAGTAAACTATTGGTGGTAAATCGACGGCGGTCGGTATTCAGATGGCGTTGAATTGAAGCTGAAATTGCGCGGAGGAGATTTTAAGGGCTTCTAGCAATGTTGATAAAAATGGAATTCAATCGGATCCAAATGTTCACTATGTTGAGAGGAGTCGAACGGTATAGGTCCCGATCGGTGGGTCATCGAAATTGTATCAAGTGTCTATAAACAAGTGTCTATAAACATTTTCCAGAATGTCTATAAACTCATTCTTACCTAATTCAATAAATGTGTCAAGTGTATTCGTACAGACAATGGTGCTGACTTTCTTAGTGAACATTTCCAATCTTTCTTTCATAACTCTGGGATTATACACAAAAGGAGCTATGCCTACACCCCACAACAAAATGAAGTTGTGGAGTGCAAGAATAGGTCCATTCTTGATATTGCTAGATCGATTAAGCTTCAATCTTCTTTCCCTCGATATTTTTGGGTGATGTTATTCTATCTGCCGCATACCTTCTCAATCGATGCCCTATTACTATCTTGTATTAAATCTTATATAATAAAGCTCCATCCTACACTCATCTATGAACTATTGGTTGTCTATGTTATGCAGTCAGCCCTGATCCTCAACAGTCCAAATTTGATAAATGAGGATCAAAACGTGTTCTCATTGGCTATCCTACTGGGCAAAAGGCTTATAAATTGTTTGATCTTGACTCCAACCTTACGTTCATTTCTAGAGATGTCCAATTTCATGAGAATTTCTTCCCTTTGCTCGTGATCAACCTCCAGCACCCATTTGTCCAATGCCTACTATCCTGTTAACTGCTGATATTGATGTTTTTGCTTCCTCTTTGTCTTCTTTAGATAGTCTAGCCGCTAAGCTCAGTCCCCCTTTACCCGGTACTGATCCTATTAGGAATGCTGAATTCTGTCTTCCTCTACGCCAGTCTCAGTGACACACACTAAGCCTTCTTGGCTCATAGATTTTGTTTTTCACTTGACTGATCATTCTACTTCACCTACTCTCGCCAACTTTAGCCCTGCATATTTGGGGTTTGTGACTTCACTATCTCTTTTGCAGGAACCAAGATCTTGTAAGCAGGCTTCATCTAGTCCTCAATGGGTGGAGACCATGAATCAAAAGTTGCAAGCTCTTGAATGCAATCAGACTTGGGCTGTTGTCCCGCTGCATTCTAGAAAATGTGCCATTGGTTGTAAGTAGGTATATAAAATCAAGCTGAAGGATGATGGATCGGTGGAACGGTACAAGGAGCTATTAGTGGCTAAAGGGTACACGCAGGTGGAAGGGGTGGATTATAATGAATGTTTTCTCCTGTTGCGAAAGCTATCATAGTGCGCTTGTTCTTAGCCATTGCAATGGTTTTTAAATGGCCTATTCATTAAATTGATATTAACAACACATTACTTAATGGGTATCTTGAGGAAGAGATGTTTATGTTTGCTCTAGAGGTTTATGTTGTTGCTCCTGGACTTGTCTGCAAACTCAATAGTTCACTATATGGTTTGCAATAGGCCTCGCGTCAATAGAATCAAGAATTTACACGTAGTTTGGCTTCTTATGGTTTTAAACAATCTGAACATGATCACTATCTTTTCTTCAAGCGGATGGATTTGGGCTTCATTTGTCTCTTAGCGTATGTTTATGACGTCCTCATCATGGCACCTATGGAGGCCTTGATCTTGCATGTGAAAGCTTATCTTGATAACCTTTTCACTATCAATGATTTGGGTTGTGCTTGTTATTTTTTGGGATTATAGATTGCTCGTTCTGCCCTTGGCACTTCACCCACTCAGACTAAATATACCATGGATATCATCACTGACTGTAGGTCACTTCAAGCAAAATTATTGCTACCCCTCTACCGCTGGGACTGAAACTCCAGTCCAGTTATGATGCTAAGCTTGCTGATCTTGAACCTTATTATCACGTAGTGGGTCGCCTATTGTGTCTTAGTTTTACACTTCCTGATATCTCCCATGGTGTACAACAATTAAGCCAGTTTATGTAACATCCCTGTCAAGCACATTGGATGCCGCACTTCATATGGTGCGATAAGGGCTCTTCTATGAAGGGTCTTTTCTTCCCTTCTTCTAACTCACTCCAGATCCACGCTTTCTGTGATGCAGACTGGGGGTCTTGCCTTGATTCTAGGCGTTCTTTCACTGGGGGTTGTGTTTTCCTTAGGGATGCTTTGATTTCTTGGAAGACCAAGAAACAGTGCACAGTGTTGCGCTCTTCAGCTAAGGTTGAGTACCATGGTATGACCGCTACTGTCTGCAAATTGAAATGGATTTCATATCTTCTTCGTGATTTTGGTGTTTCTCCTATGGTTCCTGTCCCTTTGCATTGTGATAATCAGGTTGCATTAATATAATGGCTATCCTGTTTTTCACGAGTGGACGAAGCATTTGGACATTGATTGTCACATTGTACGTAATTGCTATAAAGATGGCTTCATTGTTCCTGAGTTTGCTCGCAGCAAGGATCAGCTTGCTGACTTGTTCTCGAAAACTCTTTCCAGTGCTGTTTTTTCTGCTTTAGTGCCAAAATTGGGCTTGCTTGCTGGTTCTCCAAGTCCAACTTGTGGGGGATGTTGAGAATGCAACACATGTTATGTGGAATCCAGGTTGAAGTGCAGCAACAGAGAAAAGTAACAACTAATAGAGATGATGCTAGGAGGAAGATGCATGCTTTCTAGAAATGCGATTTTTTTCCTTTGTAAATACAATTATATAAGTATGATGTGTGTGTACCATGTGTGGCTGACGTGTCAAAGTCAGTTGTGAGATGGTTAGTCAGTTGTAAGATATTTCTTTTGCCCCATTTCTTCTTCTTCTTCTGTATTTTTGCAAAGGCTTTGTACATATTTTTGTAACTGAGAACTTCCACCCTTGAGTAACGAAAGATTCCACACAATTCTCCATGGCCTCCATTGGTGAAAGCTCTGCTAATTTCCTTTTTAATATTAATTGTATTAATTAGTCATAATAATAGTATTGATTTATTATAATTTTTAAATATTAATAATTTATATTGTTGGAAATAATTTATTTGTTTTAGTGTGATAGATTAGATTAAGAGATGTAGATTTACTATTGGATTTATTTGGAAAAATTCTTGAGGGTTATGGACTAGACTTTAGTGGGTCTATAATGGAGACATTATAGTTGAAATTCACGTGTGGAATCTTCAAGGGTCCCACAAATTAAAGGGACATAATTGTCCGTAAATTGATTAAAATAATATAATATTTGTATTTAGTCATAAATAAACATATTCTTTAAATGAGTCATAAATGTAGTAAATAATGACAATCAACACGAAGTATTAATTTAATTTAGTCGAATGCAGCTTCTAGAAATTGGGAGGGATCCTCCAAACTCTTTATTTTTGTCATTTTACAATTTTCATAGCGTTGAGAAATATCATTGTCATTAATTTGTGTTGTTGTTGTAAATGTATTATTAATCATTATTACAGTATATATTAATTTAATTCCTAACTTTTATCAGTAATAATTATATAAGACCAAAATATATATTTTAAGTGATAGTTTAAATATTATTATTTAGTTTAAATTATAAGTTACATATCTTTTAAAAAAATTTAAAGTAATTTTATGGATTATAAACTCTGCCCATCCTCAAAATTTTTTAATTTTTTTTAAATATTTTATTTTATAAAAAATCAGCAAAAGTAAAATAATAATTTTTACTTAATTATTTAGGAATTATATTTTTACTTTAAAGAGAGTATTGTAATTTTTTAAATAATATTTTTATTTTTAGAAAAACTTTAAAAAAAGATGGTTGTAACTCTACCATTAGTTATAAGTTCATTCTCAATAATTGGTGCATTGATAATTTGTAGTCAAAATTTGTGAAATAATAATAAAATAATTAGTTCTTGGGATTGGAGTCCATAGCATCAACAAATCAGAGTCAAACACGTCATTGCAAGACTGCAAGTGTTCAGTTGGCATTTAGTAAGTGAGGTGATTGATATTAGATACAAAAGTCTTTTAGCTGCAATAATTGGGAACAGCACATGAGACACAATTCTTAAAACTAAAATGCTTTATAATTCCGTACATTCTAAAGAATGTGTCTTTTTTTATATTTATTTTTTGTTGTTTGGCGTTTTAAATCTCAATTATTTACACAAAAGTATTTCAAAAATGATATTAACAGTGTTAATACATAAGGTCCTATGTTGTTACTGTTTTAGGAGTTAAATGCAATTTATGGCCTATAATATTTAAACTAATAATAATAATAATTTATTAAAAAATAATAAACTATTCCTTGTGTTTTGAATGATGGAGGGTAATTTGCTTTATTTTTGAAAATACATAAGATTTTTTTTTTATATTACAGAGGGGTAAATTGTATTTTATTTTTTATATTTAAGTGTTGAATTTTGCTTATGCCGCCTCTGGTATGCAAGTTACGTCTTATATCTTCCTAATACGAGATGTAAAAGACAAAATAGCATTAGAACCACTTTGAGAAAATCTCAGTAGGATAAATCATAATTTTAGTCCTGTAACTTAAAGGATTGATACTTTTGGTTCTATACGAAAATTTAATCATGTAAGTTTATAATTTTGACAATTTTGATCCATTTTTTGGCCATTTCGATCTCAAAATTATATGTGATTTGGACATAAATCCAATTAAATTGAAACATCAGTCCTGTAAATCTGTAGGACCACAAATGCCAACTTCTCTCAATTACAAAACTAAAAATGCCAAACTCCCTAAGTTATGGACTAAAATTACAATTTAATTCGGTCATGTGCAAGTTACATGCAATTTTTCGACTAAATTGCCTAAAAATGATGAAAAATGCAAAAAATTTAAAGTTACAAGATTAAATTGCGAAAATTAATTCGTGCAAAATCAAAGATACCGCCCCCTAAAAATTACAAGACGGAACTTGCATTTTTCCCAACCTTAATAAAATACCATCCTTCAATATTTAAATCAAATAGATCATAAAGATAAAATATTTAAGATCATAAAAAATGATGATACAATAAGGACTTAATGGGAATTTCATAAAATTACCTCCACGTCAGTCCTCTAAATTAATCCTTCTCCATTCTAACTTTTAAATAATAATATAATAAACCGAATTGAAGCATCTCATATATTCAACTTAGTAGGACTTTCTGGATAAAGCCGACAATATTGGAACACGAACTGAGACCCGAATCTTATCATTCTTTATATATAGTGTAAGGGCACAGATATATTTGATAGGCCTCAATTTATAATAGCTACCGACATTAAAATTTTCTCATGGGTCTATTATTTACAAATCTTTTTTTAAACAAAAATGGCCTACACTAATCACCAGAAGAAATATAATTTTTTATTATGATTAATTACTATAATTATAATTAACAAATTGTGATGGATATTAATTAATTATAGTTGTACAATAATTATTATCCTTATCTTGACAAATATTTTTTCCATAGGTAAAATCATAGTAAATATTGATTAACCATAATTAAAATTTAAATTTTCGCATAAATTTTATATCGTGATAAATAATATTAATTTATTATAATTTGTAAATTTGTGATAATTTAGAGTGATTCTTACACTTTAATGATTTACTGCAGTGGCCCCTGTTGAGATGAAGATGCATGATGCTGCTGCAATCACAACTTGGGATCCTAGTTGAGCACTGCAGTTGCGAGGAAGACGCGTGTTTGTAAGAATGCGCTTTCACTATCTATATCACGCTTGTATAAGTTACACCTATGTGGAGCAAATTTGCACAATACGTGGAGTTGACATGGCATAGTTAGTTAATTAGTTCAATTTTCTGTTTTTCTGTTCATCGTCCTCTTCCTGTATTTAACTGAGGAGCATTTCTTCTGTAATTGAACTTTTCATATCTTTTTAAATCACAATTGCAGCAATATACATCCTCTGAATTCTCTCCCATGGAGTTCATTACAATTTGCACTAATTACTGCTTTTAACAGCCCCGATACGCACTAAAGGAAATAATCAAATTTTGTCCTATTGCTTATAGATTTTAACTCAAATATGTTCAGAAGATCCTCGTGAAGTCCAACATGGATCGCTAAAAATTGACGGGTAGCCAATTGGAACGACTCAACAACCTTTAAATTGAAGATTGGAATAAATGGTTGATAAGGTCCGATTGAATAAAAATATAAAATATAATAATTTAATAATTTTATGCAATATTTTGCTTTAGTGGAAGTCGAGTTATGTGAATATAAGTATTTAATTAGTTCACTTTTTAACAATGGAAATGTTGTTTATTTATTTGTTTTGAAATTGTCGGTTTATCACTTTTTTATTTATTTTTAAATTATTAATTAATTTAAAAAATATTAATATATTGTACAGTAAATATTATACTAAAGTATTGATCCATTCAGAAACATTGTTTGAAGCCTAAATATGAAGTCCGCGCAGAGCCAAAAAGCCCACAATCAATTTTGGGGTGGGATCCTAGTAGGTATCACTTCAGTTGTATAAAGTAAAATAGAGTTGATATTTTCCAACTCACACTGCTAGAAAAGAGTAATGATACGAATTTTCTAATTTTGGTAACTATAGTGATTTCTTAGTTTTATGGCCACAATATTCATGTAAAAACTCTTACTAGTAATAATTAGTATGTTTTTGCTGCAGATAATTAGTATATACTGCAAGATTCAAAAGGTCGATACCTCCCCCGACCATGGAACATACGAAATCTCAAGAAATTCTATGCCTGATGGAATGCCTGAAAAAGGCCTAATAACGATCCGCTTGATGCGATCATATTCCTTTTTAGCCTGAAAAAGGCGCAATAATGTAAGTGATACAATCACACCCCTCAAACTTGAGAAAGGCCTAATAATGTAAATGATCTGTATAATACGATCATACTTCCAGCCTGAAAAAGGCATAATAAAAGCACGTTGCTTCGATCTTTCATTTTCATTTAACCTGGGAAAGGTTCAAATAAAAGCATGTTGCTTCGATCATTCATTTAACCTGAGAAAGGTTCAAGTAGATCTCCTAAATTTGATCGACTTAATTGTAATACGACAGATGACCATGAAAAGAAAGGTTTCAATAGAAAATGCATGGATGAAGACCAGAAAGGTCGCATCAAAATATATATATTACACATGCTCAAAACATTTAATTGTCCTCGATCTCATTTAGAAGAACATCAAATTCATCCTCGGCGCGAGGAGGGGTCCCTTCATCAAGAAAGGGTTGCATATTGCCATCTAAGACAGGAGCTTAGACACATCGAAATCAGGCGCGAACCCCTTCAAAGTGGATAGCTAGGCTTTGCATCTTTCAAAACCCTGGACCAAATAGTCGGCTGCCCTAATCTCTAAAGTTGTGTCAAATGCGGGTGCTTTGATAAAATCTCGGGCCCCTTGGATGCGAGCTTCACGCAGACGGGCAGAAAAGTCATCTGAATTAATATATTCTGCCCGGCCCTCTATAGCACCCGCTATCTTGCCAGCTGCGTGACCAGCTGCGAACCCCTTCTCTTGCCCCAACTCGGTCGTCTTAGCGATCTCAGAGGACATTTTCTCCTCAAGATCTTTTATACGAGCCTCCAAGACTGAACGCTGGCATTCCAGGTCTTCAATACGAGCAGAGGCCTCCAACATTTTGGTTTGAAGATCCTGACTTTGATGTTCAGCAGAAAGTTGATTCTGACGAAAGCCTGCGCACTTTAGAGAGAGACCTCGAACAAAATTCGCAGCCTGAAAAATAGTCGCATTAGGGAACATCCAAAACGAAAAGGAAGGAGAAAAGAGAGAGAAACCTGGTTTAGCGAATGGGCAGCATGCTCTTCGAGACGAGTAAAAGATGTCTGCAACAAAGCTGCCTGGTCGCGAGGAAGACAGCTTGCATGGTATAACTCCTAGGTCTCTTGACCAGACTGAGATCCTAAGACAGTACTGTTGGAAGAAACCCTCCAGTCTGGAATGAATTTCTCACCATGTAGCTCGGCGCTAAGGTGATTGGGAGTTCGCAACTCTTTGCGAGCCTTACGCCAGCAGGAAATAATGTCATTCAGCACCTCCATATTTCTCCCATCTGCCAGGAAGTCAGATCGTTGATCAACCCGAAGGGATTGAGATCGGCTTCTCGCTTTGGGCCCCATGGGGCTCTTACCTCTTTTCCTTCGCCGAGTTACTAGCCCACCAGGACTAGATTCATCGGTCCGGGATCTATTTGGCGAATCTACTTCATGAGAAACATCTCGAGGCAAACCCCTCGACCGTGTCTCTTCGCTCCCGATAACGATGGGAGGAGGGTTACTCGGGCCTTCGAGAGCAAGAGGGGTAGTAGAAGCGGGTCTCGATGAGATAGTAGATGGAGGGGCAACTTGAGGATTACCCTGAGGGACACTCGCTTCTGCAGCCGTTTGAGCCTGGGACGCACGAATACGCTGGGTAAGTCGAGCCTAGGATACCATGTCGTCTGCAAAATAAAGAGAGTCAGAGTCTAAATCAGGCGACAGAAAAAGGACATGAGGAAAAAAGCGAATCACACCTAAAGTGCCCTCAACTTGGATGGGAGCAGGGGAGAGATGTGCGGCCTGAAAACCTCTTCTACCAAAATTTTCTTCGGGTCATATCGGAAAGAGGCGAGGCTGTTAATTTGATCACCTTCCAACCCACCCCCTTCAACTACAGGTGTTGGTTTTTCTAAAACCCATTCACATTTAAAAGGCCACCCTCGACCCGAAGGAGGACGAACAAAAATGAACCTCTTCTTCCAAGGACCTATGTTCGACGTAAGAGGACCTAAATACCTACATTCCTTGCGAGCAGATAGATAGAAGAACCCACTATCTGCGGATATAGTTGAGGTTGTGAATGAGTATAAAGTCCAAAAATTATCGAAATTGGGCTCGAATCTATGAACCCTCATAATGATCACGAATATAATGATATGCCGGATAGAATTGGGAGACAATTGCATACCTCAAGACGCCTAAGGATTTGAGCTATATAAGGGGTAAGAGGCAATCTAAGACCTGCGTCAAAGTGATTCAATGAAAAGGCACAAAATCCTGGAGGAGGGCGATGCATACGATCAGAGACACTAGGAATTATAACCTCATAACTGTTTGGGATATAATACTTTTGCTTGATGAGGTGAGCTTGCTGTTTAACAGTGCTTACTATGTCATCCCAAGGATTGGATTCAGACGCATTGTTAGGTACATCATCAGAATTAGACTTGTCTAAAGGCAGCTCGCGACGCGACCTAGGTTGCGACCTTACCCTAGAGGGGCCTTCATAGGGAATGGGGGACCCAACTCGACGAGATATTGTAGCAGAAGAATTTGAATCAGAACTAGAGCTAGAGGAGGACATTGTACCTTAAATGCTTGGAGGTCGAAAGAGCTGGAGTAACAAAGCTGACGAACACCGCAATTTAAAAAATGTGAAGCTGGTAAAATAAATTTGAATAAGAATGCCTTATATATAGGTTTATGGGCGGGATAAATCCGAAAAGGTGAATGCCAACCAAAAGGCGACACGTGGCAGTTGAGCATGGGGGAACAGCATTATGATACCATGTATCACACCAAAACCGAGGTAATTAAATGGCAACGTTAGCTTTTCTACTTCTACAAGCTAGGTAGTCTGAGCGCAAAGAAGTAGGGGGGCTAATGATGAGGGTACTTTTAGAAAGACCAATCTGCCCCTCAAGCGAGCAAGGATAGTATATCTATAAAAATGGCAAGAATCCCATTAAGCACTCTACTGATTTATTTATGGCTGCTATTAAGGGATCTTAACTATGATCCAGGAGCATGATGTTAGCATAATTGCTACTCTTCAGCTATTTCTTAATATATTTGGGTAGTCTGAGCGCAAAGAAGTAGGGGGGCTAATGATGAGGGTACTTTTAGAAAGACCAATCTGCCCCTCAAGCGAGCAAGGATAGTATATCTATAAAAATGGCAAGAATCCCATTAAGCACTCTACTGATTTATTTATGGCTGCTATTAAGGGATCTTAACTATGATCCAGGAGCATGATGTTAGCATAATTGCTACTCTTCAGCTATTTCTTAATATATTTGGATAAGAATTATAAATATGAGGAAAGAGAGATATGGTTAGGGTGATATAGTACTTACTCTTGCATAAAAAAAGAATAGAGAAAACCGAGAGTGAAGAAGAAACAGTGTAAAGATAGAAGATGTGTAGAAAGCGGGGATGAGTGTGATATGGGTATTAAATATGAGCGTGTGAGAGCTCTCAGAATCAAAAGAGAATTTGGAAAAAATGAAGCAATTGGGTCTGAATATGAATCTTTTAGATCAAGCAAAAAGAGTATTCCGTCAAGACGTTCAACTCCCAATGATGGAAAAGTATAAGCCTAAAGTCCCCACTGTCCCTCGTCTTCATAAGGATGCCATCAATCGTCGTACTTCTCCAAGGTTAATGAAGAAGCATCCATCATCGCCGGCGGGGGATGGAATTTGCATAGAAGACAAGGGAAAAATGAAGGTTGAAAATGAAGAGGTTTATACATCGGAGCATGAAAAGCTGTTGGGTTACTGCAACAGTTTGTGGACCTTGTTTGATGACCAAAGTGTCAAACGTTTGTACGATTCTGTTAATGGGATTACTTGTCATCAATGCAGACAGAAGACACTTGGTCCACGCACTGAATGTAGCCTATGTCATCGTTCACATGGGAGATTATGCGGAAAATGCCTCTGATGAGGGTACTTTTAGAAAGACCAATCTGCCCCTCAAGCGAGCACGGATAGTATATCCATAAAAATGGCAAGAATCCCATTAAGCACTCTACAGATTTATTTATGGCTGCTATTAAGGGATCTTAACTATGATCCAGGAGCATGATGTTAACATAATTGCTACTCTTCAGCTATTTTTTAATATATTTGGATAAGGATTATAAATATGAGGAGAGAGAGATATGGTTAAGGTGATATATCACCTACTCTTATATAAAAAAAGAGTAAAGAGAAAACCGAGAGTGAGAAAGAGTGTAAAGATAGAAGATGTGTAGAAGGCGGGGATGAGTGTGATATTGATATTAAATATGAGCGTGTGAGAGCTCTCAGAATCAACGAGAATTTGGAAAAAATGAAGCAATTGGGTTTGAATATGAATATTTTAGATCAAGCAAAAAGAGTATTCGGTCAAGACGTTCCACTCCCAATGATGGAAAAGAAAAAACCTAAAGTCCCCACTATCCCTCGTCTTCATAAGGATGCCATCAATCGTCGTACTTCTCCAAGGTTAATGAAGAAGCATCTATCATCGCCGGCGGGGGATGGAATTTGCATACAAGATAAGCGAAAAATGAAGGTTCAAAATGAAGAGGTTTATACGTTGGAGCATGAGAAGCTGTTGGGTGGCTGCAACAGTCCGTGGACCTTGTTTGATGACCAAAGTGTCAAACGTTTGTACGATTCTGTTAATGGGATTACTTGTCATCAATGCAGGTAGAAGACACTTGGTCCACGCACTGAATGTAGCCTTGTCATCGTTCACACGGGAGATTATGCGGAAAATGCCTCTGATGAGGGTACTTTTAGAAAGACCAATCTGCCCCTCAAACGAGCAAGGATAGTATATCCATAAAAATGGCAAGAATCCTATTAAGCACTCTACTGATTTATTTATGGCTGCTATTAAGGGATCTTAACTATGATCCAGGAGCATGATGTTCACTCTACTGATTTATTTATGGCTGCTATTAAGGGATCTTAACTATGATCCAGGAGCATGATGTTAGCATAGTTGCTGCTCTTCAGCTATTTCTTAATATATTTAGATAAGGATTATAAATATGTGGAGAGAGAGATATGGGTAGGGTGATATATCACTTGCTCTTGCATAAAAAAAGAGTAAAGAGAAAACCGAGAGTGAAGAAGAAAGAAGAAGAAAGAGTTTAAAGATAGAAGACGTGTTGAAGGCGGGGATGAGTGTGATATTGGTATTAAATATGAGCATGTGAGAGATCTCAGAATCAAAGAGAATTTGGAAAAAATGAAGCAATTGGGTCTGAATATGAATCTTTTAGATCAAGCAAAAAGAGTATTCCGTCAAGACGTTCCACTTCCAATGATGGAAATGAAAAAGCCTAAAGTCCCCACTGTCCCTCGTCTTCATAAAGATGCCATCAATCTTCGTACTTCTCCAAGGTTAATGAAGAAGCATCCATCATCCTCGGCGGGGGATGGAATTTGCATAGAAGGCAAGGGAAAAATGAAGGTTGAAAATGAAGATGTTTATATGTTGGAACATGAGAAACTGTTGGCTGACTGCAACAGTCCGTGGACCTTGTTTGATGACCAAAGTGTCAAATGTTTGTACAATTCTATTAATGGGATTACTTGTCATCAATGTAGGTAGAAGACACTTGGTCAACGCACTGAATGTAGCCTATGTCATCGTTCAAATGGGAGATTATGCGGAAAAAATGCCTCTGATGAGGGTGCTTTTAGAAAGACCAATCTGCCCCTCAAGCGAGCAAGGATAGTATATCCATAAAAATGGCAAGAATCCCATTAAGCACTCTACTGATTTATTTATGGCTGCTATTAAGGGATCTCAACTATGATCCAGGAGCATGATGTTAGCATAGTTGCTACTCTTCAGCTATTTCTTAATATATTTGGATAAGGATTATAAATATGAGGAGAGAGAGATATGGTTAGGCCGATATATCACCTACTCTTCAATAAAAAAAGAGTAAAGAGAAAACCGAGAGTGAAGAAGAATGTAAAGATAGAAGATGTGTAGAAGGCGGGGATGAGTGTGATATTGGTATTAAATATGAGCGTGTGAGAGCTCTCAGAATCAAAGAGAATTTGGAAAAAATGAAGCAATTGGGTCTGAATATGAATCTTTTAGATCAAGCAAAAAGAGTATTCTGTCAAGACGTTCCACTCTCAATGATGGAAAAGAAAAAGCCTAAAGTCCCCACTGTTCCTCGTCTTCATAAGGATGCCATCAATCGTCGTACTTCTCAAAGGTTAATGAAGAAGCATCCATCATCGTCGGCGGGGGATGTAATTTGCATAGAAGACAAGGGAAAAATGAAGGTTGAAAATGAAGAGATTTATATGTCGGAACATGAGAAGCTGTTGGATGACTGCAACAGTCCGTGGACCTTGTTTGATGACCAAAGTGTCAAACGTTTCTACGATTCTAGTAATGGGATTACTTGTCATCATTGTAGGCAGAAGACACTTGGTCAACGCACTGAATGTAGCCTATGTCATCGTTCACATGGGAGATTATGCGGAAAATGCCTCTGATGAGGGTACTTTTAGAAAGACCAATTGCCCCTCAAGCGAGCAAGGATAGTATATCCATAAAAATGGCAAGAATCCAATTAAGCACTCTACTGATTTATTTATGGCTGCTATTAAGGGATCTTAACTATGATCCAGGAGCATGATGTTTGCATAATTGCTACTCTTCAGCTATTTATTAATATATTTGGATAAGGATTATAAATATGAGGAGAGAGAGATATCGTTAGGGTGATATATCACCTACTCTTGCATAAAGAAAGAGTAAAGAGAAAACCGAGAGTGAAGAAGAAAGAGTGTAAAGATAGAAGATGTGTAGAAGGCGGGGATGAGTGTGATATTGGTATTAAATATGAGCGTGTGAGAGCTCTCAGAATCAAAGAGAATTTGGAAAAAATGAAGCAATTGGGTCTGAATATGAATCTTTTAGATCAAGCGAAACGAGTATTCCGTCAAGACGTTCGACTCCCAATGATGGAAAAGAAAAAGCCTAAAGTCCCCATTGTTCCTCGTCTTCATAAGGATGCCATCAATCGTCGTACTTCTCCAAGGTTAATGAAGAAGCATCCATCATCGTCGGCGGGGGAAGGAATTTGCATAGAAGACAAGGGAAAAATGAAGGTTGAAAATGAAGAGGTTTATATGTCGGAACATGAGAAGCTGTTGGGTGACTGCAACAGTCCTTGGACCTTGTTTGATGACCAAAGTGTCAAACGTTTGTACGATTCTATTAATGGGATTACTTGTCATCATTGTAGGCAGAAGACATCTTGTCAACGCACTGAATGTAGCCTATGTCATCGTTCACATGGGAGATTATGCGGAAAATGCCTCTCATAAGGGTACTTTTAGAAAGACCAATCTGCCCCTCAAGCGAGCAAGGATAGTATATCCATAAAAATGGCAAGAATCCCATTAAGTACTCTACTGATTTATTTATGGCTGCTATTAAGGGATCTTAACTATGATCCAGGAGCACGATGTTAGCATAATTGCTACTCTTCAGCCATTTCTCAATATATTTTGATAAGGATTATAAATATGAGGAGAGAGAGATATGGTTAGGGTGATATATCACCTACTCTTGCATAAAAAAAGAGTAAAGATAAACTGAGAGTGAAGAAGAAATAGTGTAAAGATAGAAGATGTGTAGAAGGCGGGGATGAGTGTGATATTGGTATTAAATATGAGCGTGTGAGAGCTCTCAGAATCAAAGAGAATTTGGAAAAAATGAAGCAATTGGGTCTGAATATGAATATTTTAGATCAAGCGAAACGAGTATTCCGTCAAAACGTTCGACTCCCAATGATGGAAAAGAAAAAGCCTAAAGTCCCCACTGTCCCTCGTCTTCATAAGGATGTCATCAATCGTCGTACTTCTCCAAGGTTAATGAAGAAGCATCCATCATCGTCGGCGGGGGATGGAATTTGCATAGAAGACAAGGGAAAAATTAAGGTTGAAAATGAAGAGGTTTATATGTCGGAGCATAAGAAGCTGTTGGGTAACTGCAACATTCCGTGGACCTTGTTTGATGACCAAAGTGTCAAACATTTGAACGATTCTATTAATGGGATTACTTGTCATCAATCTAGGCAAGAGACACTTGGTCCATGCACTGAATGTAGCTTATGTCATCGTCCACATGGGAGATTATGCGGAAAATGCCTCTGATGAGGGTACTTTTAGAAAGACCAATCTGCCCCTCAAGCGAGCAAGGATAGTATATCCATAAAAATGGCAAGAATCCCATTAAGCACTCTACTGATTTATTTATGGATTCTATTAAGGGATCTTAACTATGCTCTAGGAGCATGATGTTAGCATAATTGCTACTCTTCAGCTATTTCTTAATATATTTGGATAAGGATTATAAATATGTGGAGAGAGAGATATGGGTAGGGTGATATATCACTTGCTCTTGCATAAAAAAAGAGTAAAGAGAAAACCGAGAGTGAAGAAGAAAGAGTATAAAGATAGAAGATGTGTAGAAGTCGGGGATGAGTGTGATATGGGAATTCAATGTGAGCGTGTGAGAGCTCTTACAATCAAAGAGAATTTGGAAAAAATGAAGCAATTGGGTCTGAATATGAATATTTTAGATCAAGCAAAAAGAGTATTCCATCAAGACGTTCCACTCCCAATGATGGAAAAGAAAAAGCATAAAGTCCCCACTGTCCCTCGTTTTCATAAGGATGCCATCAATCGTCGTACTTTTCCAAGGTTAATGAAGAAGCATCCGTCATCGCCGACGGGGAAAGGAATTTGCATAGATGACAACGGAAAAATGAAGGTTGAAAATGAAAAGGTTTATACGTCGGAGCATGAGAAGCTGTTGGGTAACTCCAACAGTCTGTGGACCTTATTTGATGACCAAAGTGTCAAACGTTTGTACGATTCTATTAATGGGATTACTTGTCATCAATGCAGGCAGAAGACAATTGATCCACGCACTGAATGTAGCCTATGTCATCGTTCACATGGGAGATTATGCGGAAAATACCTCTGATGAGGATACTTTTAGATAGACCAATCTGCCCCTCGAGCGAGCAAGGATACTATATCAATAAAAATGGCAAGAATCCCATTAAGCACTCTACTGATTTATTTATGGCTGCTATTAAGGGATCTTAACTATGATCCAGGAGCATGATGTTAGCATAATTGCTACTCTTCAGCTATTTCTTAATATATTTGGATAAGGATTATAAATATGTGGAGAGAGAGATATGGGTAGGGTGATATATCACTTGCTCTTGCATAAAAAAAGAGTAAAGAGAAAACCAAGAGTGAAGAAGAAAGAGTATAAAGATAGAAGATGTGTAGATGGCGGGGATGAGTGTGATATAGGTATTAAATATGAGCGGGTGAGAGCTCTCAGAATCAAAGAGAATTTGGAAAAAATGAAGCAATTGGGTCTGAATATGAATATTTTAGATCAAACAAAAAGAGTATTCCCGTCAATACGTTCAACTCCCAATGATGGAAAAGAAAAAGCCTAAAGTCCCAACTGTCCCTCGTCTTCATAAGGATGCCATCAATCGTCGTACTTCTCCAAGGTTAATGAAGAAGCATCCGTCATCGCCGACAGGGGATGGAATTTGCATAGATGATAAGGGAAAAATGAAGGTTGAAAATGAAGAGGTTTATACATCGGAGCATGAGAAGCTGTTGGGTGACTGCAACAGTTCCCGGACCTTGTTTGATGATCAAAGTGTCAAACGTTTGTACGATTCTATTAATGGGATTACTTGTCATCAATGCAGGCAAAAGACACTTGGTCCACGCACTGAATGTAGCCTATCTCATCGTTCACATAGGAGATTATGCAGAAAATGCCTCTGATGAGGGTACTTTTAGAAAGACCAATCTGCCCCTCAAGCGAGCAAGGATAGTATATCCATAAAAATGACAAGAATCCCATTTAGCACTCTACTGATTTATTTATGGCTGCTATTAAGGGATCTTAACTATGATCCAGGAGCATGATGTTAGCATAATTGCTACTCTTCAGCCATTTCTCAATATATTTTGATAAGGATTATAAATATGAGGAGAGAGAGATATGGTTATGGTGATATATCACCTACTCTTGCATAAAAAAAGAGTAAAGAGAAACCGAGAATGAAGAAGAAAGAGTTTAAAGATAGAAGACGTGTTGAAGGTGGGGATGAGTGTGATATTGGTATTAAATATGAGCGTGTGAGAGCTCTCAGAATCAAAGAGAATTTGGAAAAAATGAAGCAATTGGGTCTGAATATGAATATTTTAGATCAAGCGAAACGAGTATTCCGTCAAGACGTTCGACTCCCAATGATGGAAAAGAAAAAGCCTAAAGTCCCCACTGTCCCTCGTCTTTATAAGGATGCCATCAATCGTCGTACTTCTCCAAGGTTAATGAAGAAGCATCCGTCATCGCCGACGGGGGATGTAATTTGCATAGATGACAAGGGAAAAATGAAGGTTGAAAATGAAGAGGTTTATACGTCGGAGCATGAGAAGCTGTTGGGTGACTGCAACAGTCCGTGGACCTTGTTTGATGACCAAAGTGTCAAACGTTTGTACGATTCTGTTAATGGGATTACTTGTCATTAATGCAGGCAAAAGACACTTGGTCCACGCACTGAATGTAGCCTATGTCATCGTTCACATGGGAGATTATGCGGAAAATGCCTCTGATGAGGGTACTTTTCTAAAGACCAATCTGCCCCTCAAGCGAGCAAGGATAGTATATCCATAAAAATGGCAACAATCCCATTAAGCACTCTATTGATTTATTTATGGCTGCTATTAAGGGATCTTAACTATGATTCAGGAGCATGATTGTAGCATAATTGCTACTCTTCAGCCATTTCTCAATATATTTTGATAAGGATTATAAATATGAGGAGAGAGAGATATGGTTATGGTGATATATCACCTACTCTTGCATAAAAAAAGAGTAATGAGAAACCGAGAATGAAGAAGGTTTAAAGATAAGATAGAAGACGTGTTGAAGGTGGGGATGAGTGTGATATTGGTATTAAATATGAGCGTGTGAGAGCTCTCAGAATCAAAGAGAATTTGGAAAAAATGAAGCAATTGGGTCTGAATATGAATATTTTAGATCAAGCAAAAAGAGTATTCCGTCAAGACGTTCCACTCCCAATAATGGAAAAGAAAAAGCCTAAAGTCCCCACTGTCCCTCGTCTTCATAAGGATGCCATCAATCGTCGTACTTCTCCAAGGTTAATGAAGAAGCATCCGTCATCGCCGACGGGGGATGGAATTTGCATAGATGACAAGGGAAAAATGAAGGTTGAAAATGAAGAGGTTTATACGTTGGAGCATGAGAAGCTGTTGGGTGACTGCAACAGTCCGTGGACCTTGTTTGATGACCAAAGTGTCAAACGTTTGTACGATTCTGTTAATGGGATTACTTGTCATGAATGCAGGCAAAAGACACTTGGTCCACGCACTGAATGTAGCTTATGTCATCGTTCACATGGGAGATTATGCGGAAACTGCCTCTGATGAGGGTACTTTTAGAAACACCAATCTGCCCCTCAAGCAAGCAAGGATAGCATATCCATAAAAATGGCAAGAATCCCATTAAGCACTCTACTTATTTATTTATGGCTTCTATTAAGGGATCTTAACTATGATCCAGGAGCATGATGTTAGCATAATTGCTACTCTTCAGCTATTTCTTAATATATTTGGATAAGGATTATAAATATGTGGAGAGAGAGATATGGTTAGGGTGATATATCACTTACTCTTGCATAAAAAAAGAGTAAAGAGAAAACCGAGAGTGAAGAAGAGTGTAAAGATAGAAGATGTGTAGAAGGCGGGGGTGAGTGTGATATGGGTATTAAATGTGAGCGTGTGAGAGCTCTCAGAATCAAAGAGAATTTGGAAAAAATGAAGCAATTGGGTCTGAATATGAATAATTTGGAAAAAATGAAGCAATTGGGTCTGAATATGAATATTTTAGATCAAGCGAAACGAGTATTCCGTCAAGACGTTCGACTCCCAATGATGGAAAAGAAAAAGCCTAAAATCCCTCCCTCGTCTTCATAAGGATGCCATCAATCGTCGTACTTCTCCAAGGTTAATGAAGAAGCATCCATCATCGCCGGCGGGGGATGGAATTTGCATAGATGACAACGGAAAAATGAAGGTTGAAAATGAAAAGGTTTATACGGGAGCATGAGAGAAGCTGTTGGGTAACTCCAACAGTCTGTGGACCTTGTTTGATGACCAAAGTGTCAAACGTTTGTACGATTCTGTTAATGGGATTACTTGTCATCAATGCAGGCAGAAGACACTTGGTCCACGCACTGAATGTAGCCTATGTCATCGTTCACATGGGAGATTATGCGGAAAATGCCTCTGATGAGGATACTTTTAGAAAGACCAATCTGCCCCTCAAGCTAGCAAGGATAGTATATCAATAAAAATGGCAAGAATCCCATTAAGCACTCTACTGATTGATTTATGGCTGCTATTAAGGGATTTTAACTATGATCCAGGAGCATGATGTTAGCATAATTGCTACTCTTCAGCTATTTCTTAATATATTTGGATAAGGATTATAAATATGAGTAGAAATATTCATTAAGAGGTAATGTTCACATACGTAAAAATTATTATTCTCTATTAATCCTTTGATATCGCAATTCTGACTTGAGCGTCGGAGTGTCCTCGCTGGGGATACGCCCTGCTAGTTTGATTATCTTTCTCAGGATCTTGGGACCGTTCGGGAATTTGACCACGATCGATACAACAATCTTAGAACTCATTTTCTTGGACGGATCAGTGACGATTTAGTGATAACAAATATGGTTGTCATTATATTAGTGATACTTAGCATATCCGCTTTCTTAAATTCCCAAAGTGTTGTCCAACCTAATTGATCCAAGAGCGGAAGCTCGTTTAAGGTAAAATCAGCATACTAAAGTACGCCAGGTCCTAAAGGCAAAGGATTACCTCTAGTCCAACTAAAACCCTCTATGAAGATCTGCAGTGCATGGATATGGACAAGGCGATACAAAAAATATAAAAAAATTAAAACACAACACAGCACTAACACGACTATATAATATATATTTTTATTATATATATTCTTAATTTCTCATAAAATTAAAATATGCAATATGAACGATATCAAGATAAAATATAAAATAGGCATGTCCTACATCTATATGTTTAACAAAATGTGGCTTCAAAGATATACATAATCAATTTATTTTAAAAAGTACACAACGAAAAATATTTAATATTGAAATTAATTAAATCATCATGACCATCTCTAAAAGTTTTTGGTAATTTCTTTTCAAAACATTTTAGTTGAGATTAATGAGTTAATTCTTTTTATTTTTTACTAGTCAAAATTCTTTTTTTCCCTTAAAAAAAATAGTCCACAACTTTTTGAAATTATAAAAAAAAATTCAAAATGTGTTTAAAACGTGTCCGACGATGTGTCTTTTTTTTTTTTTTAATTTTCTCACATGTCCAACATGTGTCCGAAGAGTGTCAGTGTCCAACACTGCATCGAGCAATTTTTCAAACTGTCCGTACACTAAAGATGGAGATTGGGTTAGTCCAAGTCCAAAATTCAAGCTAGCCCAATAATGGTCCAACCAGCCCATCTGACACGTCAAACAACACTTTTCACATTGGGTGATAAATTACATGTTAGCAAGCGATAAGCCTACCAGTCAAAATTTTTGTGATAAGATCAACAGGTAACTAAAACCCTAACTAGGCCACTTTCTTGCTGAGTGGCAAGTTACGTTCTTACGCACATGAAGCATAAATGACGTGGCATGCAATTGACCGAGATATTTCATAAAACAAGACTTCACAATCAATCCAGGGATATTCAGATCGTGCTCAACCACCTCCCTATTCTTCTCATCCAATTCCTATAAATAGGAATTTAGATAAGTTAAGGAAGTAACTCTACACTAACTTTACACTTATCTTCAGCTCACTTAAGCTCCTTTTTCTACAAAACATTTAATTTTCTTAGCATTCCACACATTCTTCACACGAATCATCATTAAACCTACGGACTCACACAAATAAGTATTCTTATTTTAATTTTCACTACGATAGTTACTATTTAAGTGTAACAATTCTAACCCCTATTTTGCATATTAATTTTCCAAAAAATTTAAAATTCTCAATCGACCATTCGACATTACATTGTGGTCGGTAAATTCCAATATGCACCAATTAATATCATCATTAAATGGTCGGTAACTAACTTAATAGACACGTGCGTGAGAATGCATGACCCCATGCAATTATACACTCCACTAAACCAAGTGGATGAACCGTACCCCTTGGACCACTAATCCAGATCCCATGCATCAATTCCAAACTTTAATTAATGGAAAAGGGTCACGATCTCTCAATAAGATGGAACAAGCCAAATTAATAAATGTCCCACTGACGATTCAACATCAACCATTTCAATAACTTATTCCACACACTCTCGAGAATTAATTTTAAGTTGGTTGTAAACTAATAAATAATTATATAAGTAAACAAAGATATTACATTAATATGACCATATATTATTATGATTAAATGCAATTTATCTTCCTATAATATAAAAAATAAGTACAAAAAAAATTCTTGGAAAAAAATATAACAATTTATCCATGTGTTTTGAGAAATGTCACAAATTACCTCCCTACCAATGGTTCAAACAGAGAGTTTTTGGGGTATTTTAATCGATTAATACATATGATCAATATTAGAGATAATTATTGTCGTATTATTATCTACTGTTTTGTCATTGTATAGTATAGTACATATGTTACTAATGTCAATCATGATCCTAAATCATTGCAACTCTTTGAAAATTAAAAAATTAATCAATATTTATTTAATTTTATGACTTTTTGGAGAGTTTTGTGCCCCGAAGAATAATGATTAGACATTAATAGAGTTGGACAAGTTTTTAAATGATTAATTAGTAAGTATATGAAAGGTGACATTTGCTAGCTACCTTCAGTTAATCAAATATATAACAAATGACAGACGAAACGAGACACCTACATCCTAAGGGATAAATTTGCAAATAAGGAAATAAATACATTATATATAGTATATACATTAGCAAAATTTGATTATGAATAACTATCGTTTTTCTCCATTCCAACTACGCCAGTAAATACGTATCCAATTAAAAAATTGAAAATTACAGTCATATTTTATTTAAAAAAAAGGGGGCGAGTAATATATATTCTAGCGTTCGAATTAGGCATGAAAAAATATTTAGCACAAATAATTTTGAGCATGAGTTTCAGCCCGATAGCCAAAAACAAAAAGAATATAGTGAGTTAATTAAACCATAAATTATCGAAGTTTGGGGTATTAAAGACTACGATTTCATCAATGTATATCGATTGGGCTCATACAACTGCACACATTTTGTTATGGGATCAATGTAGAGATTTGTAATAGCATAATTTTGTTATAGCATCAATGTAGACATTTCATACACCTGCAGACATTTTGGTATGGTGGCGTCAATGCTGACGTCTTGAATAAGTGTTTATCACTTCATACAATTGTCCATATATTCATAATAATTTCAATAAATATCGTAGACTTTCATAAAATAACCACTAAGCATAACATAGAGCGCACTAAGCAAATAAATTACAAAAAATGCATAAAGTCAAAAGATCAAGAGGTTATTTCACAGAGAAATAAAAAATACATGACGACGATCTTATCGGTATCAGAGATAGAACTTAAAGGCTCTGATACCACTGTTGGGTATATCCACCAGCAGTGAACCCAAAAAAGGAAAGCCCACAAGTCCTAATCAGACTATTACAGATAATTATGGGTTACGAAAATATCCTTTTACTATAAACCAATAATTACATACAACTATTTACAGATCTAATTAGTAAATGAGGAACAAGAACAGCAAGGAGATAATGGCTCAGAGAGCCAGATCCGGTCATGGGTAGCCTACATCCACCAAGACCGGCAACCATTACACCAGTTGCTTTACACCTAAAACAGCCACGAAACCTCAATTACTCAAACAACCATCAAGGCTTAGTCACAAAGACCCAAATCAACCACTCAGATTTCCATTTAGGAGATTGTTCACGAAAAACACTTTTATCAGAGGAAAGAGAGAGAGAGAGAGAGAGAGAGAGAGAAATTCCACTATTTTCTACCATTATATTTCTCCAGAAAACTGGCGGCTTAAATAAGGGGTAAGATATTGAAGAGGGAGAGAGAGGGAGACAGTGGGACAAGAAATCAAAAAGAGATCCGAGGTAGAAAATCGAGGGAGAGGAAAAAACAAGAAGAGGGAAAGATACGCAGTGGAAGAAACAATGGGTTGGTGGAAATGGAATAGGATTAGGGTTTTACTAGATATAAGAGAAATTGGATCGGATCAGAGTGGGCCGAGAAATGAGTATGGCTATAGGCCAAGCCTTCCAGGTGAGTGGGCTTTAGACATTTGTGGGCTGGACCTACCAAATTATCTTGGGCCATAAATTTTTTCAACAAAAATTATGTATATTATATATATATATATATATAACACAATCACGTGTGAAAAGTATTTCATATTAGAAAAGATAAATCACGTTGAGCTATCTTAAAATTTGATATAATTATGATGAAATTGATAATTATTTTTATTTAAATACATATCATTAATGATAGCTTTCATATATTATCTACCAGACTACTATATTATACATATATCACTAACTAGTCATAATCCTGGTAAAAAAAAAAAAAACTACTAATCATAATAATAAATGCAGCTATTATGCTAACTAAAAAGAAAGTGGTCAATATTTATTTATTTGTATAATTTTTTGGAGATTTTTGTTCATGAAAGAATAATGATCGAACAATATTTGAGTACGACAAGTATTTAAATGATATTTGCTTGTTGTTCCTAATCAAATATTAAAGTATTAAAGGAAGAAGAAATTAGATGCGTACTTTGTAAGGGATAAATAATTTACAAAAAGGAAAACACTACGTTGTAGTATATAATTATGGACTAAACAAATACATTTAGCAGAATTTGCTTGTGAATAATTGTCATTTTTCTCCATTCTGACTAGCCCATGCATACATACCTAAATAAAAATTAACTGAATATTGCACTCATAATTTAGAGAAAAGAATCAAATAGTATTTTAGCATTCAATGTAGGCATAAAATTTATTTAGCACAAACAAATTTTGAGGTCGAGCTTAAGTTCGAAAGAAAAAAAAAATAGCAGAGTTTGATTAAACTATAAAATTGTCGAAGTTCGGGTTATTTTTAAATTTTTTTTAGCAAAGATTACATTAATATTTCAATAAACTGCACAATACATTCGGTCGACCAATTTGTTTATAGGACCTTAGTTTTAACCATAGGCTAAAATATAATTGATACGTTTGGGGTATTAATGACCACAATTCCATAAGCTTAATTCTTAAATATTTTTTTGGTCCTTTAACTTAGATTATTTGCGTTTCGTCTTTAACTTTTTAGGTTATGAATTAAGTTGGGCATTTTTTAAATTTTCATGATTTTAATACTTCGGAGTTCACCCTTCTCATCGAAAAAATACTTTTTTTTTCTCACGTGATACTTTAAAATGGGGGCTTTTATTCTTATTGGTCAATTTTAGTTAGTATTTTTTTATCATTAAACTTTTTAAAGTTGTGTTTTAGTCCTGCGTCTTTTTAATTTTTGCAATTTTAATCCTTTTTTTTTGCCAAAGTTCACCCTTCTCACCCGTGAAAGTAAACTCCAATGAACAAGAATACTACAATCGAGAAAATTAAAAGATTATAGTACTAAAATACTAATCTAATAAGTTAAAAAGACAAAAAGCCCAAATAATTTGTATCACGGGATAAAAGATACATTTAATCTTTCATTAATATCAATTGGCCTCAAGCGTAATAACCAAGTTTATTAAATTTCTAGATAGCTACACATTTATTTAATTAAGCTGTACATTTAATTTTATTTGGTACTTTGTCCTATCGACTAGTCGATATTTATGATATATCTTTCACTTGTATTAATGTTCACATGACTCAATACTTTGATGCCATTCATTATATTAATGCATACAACTGCACACATTTTGTTATGAATTGATAGACATTTCATACAACTGCATACATATAGTTATGTCATTAATCCAGAGATTTTGAATAAGTGTTCAACACTCCTTACAGTTGGTACAACAACTGCATGCTTATCGTTATTTCAGCATGCGAGATCAAAATACTGAGATTAAAATATTAATTATAATTAAAATAATAACAACTTATTTTTATCAAATCTAGAAATCAATCGGTAAAACTATTTTAACTAAAGTCATTATAAATTTAAAATAACTTTGGCTAAACTATTAAGTTTTTACGTTGGTACTGAATTTCTTTGCAAAGTTGTCTGTATTATACATTATATCACAAGCGAATGTATAATTACATATTAAGAAACCAATTTTCACTGTCCATAGGAATCTAACTGTTGATTGTCGCAAGTAGGATGTTCATAGTTTGATAAACGGATTGTATCTATAGAACCAGAAAATTTAGTAATAAATTTTGGCAATTTTGGTACGGTATTGAATTTGGGACCGATATACCGTACCGTATCGAATATTAATTTTTTAAAAATATATATTATATTATAATTATTTATTTTATATTTAATTATTTACAAAATAGAAAATAAATAATTATACTAAGCTCTGTAACGGACATATTTTTGCTACTATATATGATGCAATATATATTAATGGTTTTTATGTTAGAATTGCGACAGCTTATATGTGATGGAATGATACAGAAAAACAAAGACATGCATTTAATTGTAATAGACAAATTAAGTTCTATTCCAACCATCCCAACTCAAATCAAATTAATTATTTCCTCATTTGATCACATTTCTCTTTTTTTTCTTTCCACCCAAAAAGGTCCCACTTCCAATATTGTGTAAACAATGACAAGAAACAGCTTTCTGAAAAGACTTTTTAATTAAGTTTTTAAATATAAAGTTCCATTAATAGAAAAAATATTGACTATTTGGTTGTTATAATTAAAAAAAAAACCCTTAAAATAGGTCATATTTTTAAAAGTCAATTTTCAGAAAATAAAGAATTAGTGACTTTTTCAAACGCACTTATTTTATTTTTTTTTTAGGAAAGAGAGTAAATGTCATATATAGTACTTGAATTTTGTTGTGTCTAAAATCAGTTTAACCCTTCACCTTTATTTTCAAGTACTATAAAACATATGAATTTTTGTAATAGTTAATTACGCTACAAAAAATCAAAACATTTAATTATGGCTAAATAGTTAAAGACAAAATAGCCATAGCAAATAGTCATAGACCACGATCATGCAACAGTTGTTAGCCATAGTATCTGTGAGGGTGACTAAAACATTTGTCATGGCTAAAAACCATGACAAATAACTTTTTTTTGGTAGAAAATCCATGTTTTTATATCAATTTTATTTAACTATGGTCAATAAAAATTATTTACTATGATTTTTAGTCCATAGTTATTAAAATTGTAGCCAATAGTCATTTTTTTTTCTAGTGTTATCATAACCAAAAATAAAATTTATGGTGAATACTAATTAACCACGATTGTACAACAATAATTAACTATTATCTTTGTAGGCGATGTCAAAATATTAGTAACAATTTATTTTATACAAATTATTATTAGTAAGGATTAATGACATAAAATTATCACTAAAAACAATTAGTGGCATATATATAGTAACAAAAAATAATTATTATCATTATATCGTATACCATTATAAATGGATCATTAATTATATAAAGTAACAGCTTTATGCAATAATAATATAGTGAAAAAATCAAAACTAATTAGATGTAATATTTATATTTAATGATAAGTTTAAAATCATGATTTAACATTTTGTCATTAATAGTAGATTTTTGCAGCGCCGTGTAGAAAAGAAAAATTAATGAAAGCATGTTTTTTCATAATCAAGATGGCTCTTGATTATTTTTATTTTTATAAAAATAATTTTAACTCAAATGTACTATTTTTAATTTATTTTCAGAACTATACATCAAAAGTTGATATCAAAATTTTTAAATAATTTAAATTGTTTAAACTAATAAGCTTATACTTTCACGTATTTAATGTTTTAGAATTTTATATGTGTTTAGCTATAGTATCTAATATTATTTTTTTATCATAGAAAAATATAATTATATTTCTATAATTAATTACTAAAAACTATTTTTATTTTGCATGAATTAATGAACAATTATATTACTTACTGGAAATATTATTAAATTGAATATTTATTTTTTTATTATTATTCAATATTATAATAATATAAATGATAAATATTTATAAAAAAATTTATAAATGTCTAACATAGATTTAATTTTACTCAACTCAAGTCATCATCGTACCTGAAATGAATTTTGAAATAATTGACCATCTCCCAAGAAATTAAAGTGAATCCGTCACACTCAATGATGTGAGTGCAGGAAATAAAGTTGTTAAGTAACGCTTAGCATTTACCACTTCAAGAGAACAAAATCAATTAATAAGGATTTTCTTGAAAATTGAAATAATTATAAATATTTTTTATTATTTAAAAAATTAGCAATAGACTCTGTCTTTAGCAACCATCTAACTATTAGTTCAATCTTTAGTATTCGTTAAGTTTCGATCAATTTGTTATGATGAACTGATTAAAGTGCCTTATGGATTGATTATAAATTATAATTTTATTTATTTTTTAAAGTTTTCTGAATTTTTTATGGATTAAATGGATAATGATTTTGAAATTTTTAAAATTTGTCATCCATCACGTCTGATTTTTTTTTGAAAAAATACAACAGAATAGATCATTTCAAATCTCTATTCAAAAATAACATAATTTCAACAAATATCATGAGGTATTTATAATTTTTTAAATAATAAGGAAATTTTGATAATTGTAACAAACATCATAAGAAGTGGTTGTTATTTATCCCAAAAAAAAAAAGGGACAGTTACATTTATACCCCTCACTTATTGTCTTTATGGTTTATTTATACAGATCACCCATATCTTTTGAAAATTTACAGAAACCACCCCTAACTGTCTTTAAAATCCAAAAATGCCCCTATTGGCTAGGTCAATCTTTAAAATATTTTTCAACAATAGAAATGCCCTTAGGGCGTGTCTATAATTATCAAAAGGTGGAAGGGGTGGCAAAGTAATATTAATGAAGATGAGTAATATGACCCTATACATATTTTTTTATTATTTATTTTTAATATAAATTCAAATTATTTTATTAACTTTTTTGTTATTGAATCTCTATATAAAATTATACATTTTAATAATTAAAATGTTAGATTATTCAATTAATATATAAATAAAATTAGTTAAATCCTTTTTTGTGTATGGACGGGTTATTCAATCTCTATGTTATTCAATTTGTTGTTCTGTGTATGGACGGGTTAAATCCTTTTTTGTGTTGCCCGTAATTTATGCTTTTATTTTGATGAATGTAATGAAAAGTCTTACTACTTGTAAACTCTAGATTCCGCCATTTTCTTGGGCTACTTAGAAATTTAATTTTCTAAAGTTTCGTGCGTCTCCCGTCAGTTTTGTATGCATCATCATGTTTCGGCTATTTAGAAATACAAAACTGACATTTACTTATATAAAATAAATATTCTACAGTTTGGTATGCATCTTAGGCAATTTAATGACCATTATTTAACATAAAACTAACTTGTACTTGTATAAAATAAATACAATATTTCTCCTACTGCAATTCAGAGTTGTACCACAAAATAAAATTAACGAACTAGGCTAATGTAATGATTATTACTTAATAGCAACCTAACTTGTACTTCTATAAAATTAAAAAGAATTCCTAAAGCAATCCAAGGTTTAACATAAATTCAAAATTATCAACCAACCGAAATATGGTTGGCACCAAAAAAATGAAGCTGACATGCAACCATTCATATTAATTGGAGAATAGTTAATTTGCATAATTCCCTGTAATTTAAGTGCTGCCTCACTCCCCGGTATGGTGATAAGAAGCCTTCCTCGCCATTGAACCCGCTATCAACCAAATAATAAGTTCCTACAAAAATATCAGTATAATTTTTAGACACGTTAAAAAGATACTCAATGGTGCTAACAATGATATAAAGAGAAGACAATGAATTAGCCTTTGTTTTTTTACCTCTTGATATTTTTAGACATGTCGGCCTACTAATTGTATGTCGAAGCACTTTACTGTCTGCCACACTACCCTCCCACCCGGCTAAGACATATGAAATGCATGTACCTATTGCACACACCAAGTAAATTGACTGCAATCGAGCCTTTATAGGTTAGGTACCGAGCTCTATCTTCACAGGAACGCTTACGTCAATATAAGTGTCATCTAATACACCCAAACATCCTTTTAAAATTAATTTGAATAACTATGATTACTAAGCATTCAAATAACTAGCATTTATATAAATGGTTACACAAATTCATATGTAATTGCTAACCTCAAATCATTTTCATCTGGGGCAATTGCTGTCGGCTGAAATCGAGATAGGTTTGGCAAGCAATAGTGAGTGGAGTCCCAAAACGGCATTTAGTACAACATGAAAATGTTTGCTTATTGTTCGAGAAGACCGAATGAAGTCGTACTTAACAGTACAGTTTTTCTTATAATGTGCTAACACACTTAAGAACATCGCCACCTATTCACTAATTGAAACATATTTAGCTTCCTTTAACCGGTCTTGGTTTTGCAAGATAAGGCACAATCTTTCAAATCATTTCTACTCAAAGAGCCTAACTTCTCTTGATACCGCACCCTAACATTAAAATTATAATCATATTTACATATTATTTTATTTTTAAAAAACAACATATCAATACTTGGGGGAAATATAATTTAATTTTATTTTCGATTTTAAGTGTAACCTAAAATACCCAACAAAAAAAAAATAAAAGAACATATTATATAATATGAAGAAAATGTGTATCATGTAATTGTCACAAATAAACTATATATAAATTAATACCCCATTAAAATAAATAACCAGGACAAAATAAATACCCAATACACACTATATACCATGCAAAAATCAAACAACAAAATCCTAATAAAAATAAGATATATAACGCAGCACAGGAACATGGAAGTCTGACATATATGAACAATTAAAATTTATGCAAAAATCTAACACAAAAACTTAACACAGAAACAAACAAGTAATGTTTCAGAAAAAATTTAAAAAAATAAAAAAGAGGTACCATTTCATATAAAATAAATAATAAAAAAATAACAATAAGTTACCTTGACGATGAGCTCATATTTCACTTTCGGCACCATAATTTGCCCAAAAAAATAAAAAAACAAACATAAATTAAATATGAAATGGAGGTAACCCAAAAATCTGGAAAAATGGGTCTCCAAAGGTCACCAAAACTTCAGTCTTATATTTTTCAGCTTCGGTTCAAGTTTTTCACAAAAAGAAAAGGCAAGAAAGTGAAACTTAGAGATGGTAGGAGATGCTTGAGGAAGGAAGAAAATGGAAGACCACTTCCAAGAGTGCAAAAATGTGTGCAAGAAACAAAATGTACCAGCAAACACTTTTTGACACAAAGTAAAGGGTTATTTTGGAAGATTAAAAAAAAGGCCAGCCTTGTACTAAATTAATACCACCTCTTTAGGTGGTATTACTTATATAAATGAAACAGTAAATAATACCGGGCTTTGTATTCGTACATGGCCCCGTATAAGAAAGTAAACATCATATTAATCAATACTAATTTTTTTATACAGACTAATATATCAAAGTAAATGGAGCCTAAGTTCATTTCCTACTTTCAACTTTACGAGCCTGTCAGTGAGGCTTTTCTGTTACATAACCAAAATCGTTAATCGTAAAAAAATTGCTAGTTGGAAAATAAAAATTGTAACATGTGATTTAAGAGGTACCAAAAGTGAACAGACAGTGTAGGAATCAAAAGTGCAATTCCCCCATTCATATACTATAATTATACAATAATATCTAAACATTAACCATCAATAGAGGAAGTAGTGTAGCACACATCAAATGTTTTATGATGCTTTGTGACATCATTAACCAAGTTGCATCAACAGATAGGTACGAATTATTATAAATTACCCGTGGTAGCATGTTGTTTCTGCATGCATATAATAGTTAATTTTTTATATTTTAAATATATTATAAGTAAGGATAAAATATATATGTAAGGTGTGTATCGGTCCTTTTGGGTTAAACAAACCCCTATAACAAATTACAATGAATCTAGTAAACTGAAATATCAATACAAAGAATAACCCTAAAAATTGTAGAATAAGAGAGACAAAGAATATAACAGAGTAACCCTATCTTAGGCTCAGATAGCCAAGATCCTTAATCCATGAAGGCCAAAGGTCACAACCCTTAAACACGGTTGCTTAAACTCACAGAGCCGCAAAGGCTACACCACTTAGGCTATTTACAGAACCCACCAAGTTTCGGCCACTAAGGCTTCAGAGCCACCAAGGTTTTGCCACAAAGGCTATTAGTTAATCTTGTGACTTCAAGCTTTTAGAGCATGAAGGACTAGGTAAAATCTCAGAGAAGAGGGAAGAAGAAGATAGGGCATAAATCAACTGATACCATGAACCATTTCGTACCAGCCGTATAAAGAGGTTGGACATTAAATAGCGTATAATAGCCATTGTTGGAGAAGGAGAAATTACAGAGGTATATGAGGAGAAGGGGGAGATCCAAAGGGCCGTTTGGGATGAGGGAGAGAGAAGACAGACGACGGATTAAGGGGTAGGATTAGGGTTTGAGAGAATGAGAGTGAGGGAGGTTAAAATAGGCAGCAGACGGGTCAAACTTTTAGTGGGCCGAGTTAGTGGGTTAAGTGACCTGATGGGCTTTAGTGAGTTTAGCCATCTAGTGCAAGAGCCTTGCCAATGGTTTGGGCCATTTTTATTTACAATATAGATAATCAATATATTACATTAAGAAAAGAAAAAATAATAATTTATTAGTTAATGTAAAGTTTGAAGAGTTGAATAAGTTAGTTATCTAATCAGTTGAAAGATATTTTTGACTTCATAAAAAACTGGTGTGATGGTGTCGTTAATTGCCGTTTTAGAGTGTGAAGGAACTTTTTTTTTTTATATTAGTATAGATAAATTTATACAATATTCACACAAAAAATTCTTAATTTATAGAACGGTGTACTAAAATCAGTCATGTATCAGCTCTCGTCGTAACATGACATAACCCATGATCAGTTCGGCAAGTATCAGAATTCTAGAGTACGACTCGTTTTGACTTCAAGATGTACTTCTTGCATATATAGAACTTGTCCTCTTAGGTTCAAGAACTAGCTCACACTTGCAGAGCACTTTGTTCTACGCAGCATTCAGTTCCCACTTCTTCTGGACGATCGAATGATCTTATATCACTTCTCGCAAATTGAAATTGTAACCCGATCGAACATAAGAATTGCCTACTAACTTATAAAAAATTCAATTATAAAAAACTTATCCAAAAAAAATATATATATATCGATAGGACGTTCTTATATATAATTAAATCATTTAGCAAAAACTTATAAGCTGTCTATTTCATGGCCGTCAATATATTTAAGATGAGACATAACACAGTTGATTAAGAATGTTGCTCCACTTTGCTAAGCAATTTGATTGCAACTTACATTTCTGGGAAAAGTGGAGTCCTGATTGATTGAAGTCAATGCTTATTTCACTGTCGCTTGTGTGAATATTTCTCATTTTGCTTTAATGTATGCCGTTTACATTCTGGATTCACATCTTTTGATCGATTTATTTATTTATTTAATTTTAAGTATAACAGTGTCTTAATAAATTAGATTAATCCATCACTATTAGCGGAAATGGAACTTTTAATCCCGTAACTTAATTAAGGCATTTCCATTTTTGATCCTATTGATTACGGGATTATCACTTTTGATCCCGCAACTTCTACAAAGTAACACTTTTGGTCCCATAACGCATTTTACTACAAGAAAAAAATGTTATGAAAAGATTTTACTAATTTGGTAATAAAATTAAATTATTAACTATTTATTCTTTTAGATAAAAATGAGTAATCAAATAGTTTTTCTGAATATGTTTTCTTTAAAAGAATATGACAAAATGTATATTTATGTTTATTAATTTGTTTAATAAATATATTATTTTCTAAAAATAAATTAGTGAAATTACACTTTTACTCCTATAGGACAAGAGGCTCAATACTTTTGATTCTCTATTTATAAAATTTTTAAAATAATCTCAAAATTAAAAAAAATTAACACATTTAACCCTCTACTTTATTAAATTTTCAAAAATAGTCTCGAAATTGAGAAAGTTCAATATAGTTAATTATTCCTATACTCTATGAAATTTATGGGACTAAACATTGAGTGTTCTCAACTTAAGAACCATTTTTAAGAATTTCATAAAATAGAGAACTAAAAGTATTAAACTCACTATCTTATGACTAAAAATAATTTTGTCTTATTAGTAACTACGAGTTACAAATTATGTGAAATAAATACTATCTACGGTGGTAAAAAAAATTATGCGAAAATTAAAGTTTTCGACATGATTTTACCAATAACAAAATTATTTGTCATTATCTTTAGTTATATCTAAAAGTTTAAAATACTTGCAAAAATGACAATTCATATACATTTTACGGCTATTATTAATCAATATCTGCCACAATTTTCAACTTTTAACTTTAATACATAATTATTTTTCTCGATGTTAGAGTATGTGAACACATGCAAGGATTTCACATACCAGTCAGAACACTTTATATAGCCGTCGTTGTGTTTGGTGGGTATAAATCAACGATCGATCAAGCTTTGTATGTTCGGGAAGCGTCTGAGTCCTTTTTGACTAACAGTCAGGGGTATTAAATTAGGTCTTAAATTAGCATCTCTGTAGACAAAATATTACCATTCATGATTTCAACCCCCATAATTTAGGAGCATTGCCCAAGAATTCCATCGTATGCTGTCCCATTCTTTAATTACACGACTTCACTGTTCCCCCATTACATAATCTCAACTCAAGTGATCATCCACACATCCCAGAATTTTCGTTCCCACTATATATATACAGCTACAACTCCTTGCATAGAATCCATCCATCTTTCCCAATTCTAACGAAAATATCTCTCTCTCTCTCTCTTTCTCATACTCTCTCTCTCTCTCTCTCTCTGAATTAATGGAGAATACTATGGAGAAGCCACTACTTTCGGACTCAGACGATGAACAGGTGTACTCCGTGAAAAACCGTTCTTTCACATCGTCTTTCCTTTCGGACACAGACGGGGAACAGCAAACGCACTCTATCAGAAACCGGTCTTTTACTGCATCCTTTGTGATTGACAGCGATGACATCCCTCCCATCACAGGAATCCGCCAGTTTTTCTTCGAATTCTTGGTGGAGTCGAGAAAGCTCTGGTACCTAGCCGGCCCCGCCATTTTCACCAACATATGTCAGTACTCACTCGGCGCCTTTACCCAAACCTTCGCCGGCCATGTCGGCACCCTCCAGCTCGACGCCTTCTCCATTGAGAACTCTGTCATCGCCGGTTTGTCCCTCGGCGTCTTGGTAAGACAACCATTTACATAAATATTTGATAATATTGTTGCTCACATTGATTCCATATACACCTGCATGTGTTATATTTTTCCTTTTTCCTGATTTTTCTACCATTTTGAGTAAAGATAGGAAAACTGTATTTTTCGCCTTGTAAGTGTCCGCAGCACTTTTAATCCACTTACAATTTATTTTGACAATGAAACACAATAATTTTTAAAAAACGACACATTGAAGATACTTCATGTAGCCAAAATTACAAATTTGATCGGAAAATGTCACAAGCTGCAAATTTGAGACATCTTTAGGCTAAATTACCATTTTTCAGCAACAAATATTTTTTATAAGCCATTTTTTTAAAATTATTATCCATTATAGCTAAAATGAATTTCAAGTGCACAAAAAAGTTTACACGACCAAAATTGCAATGTTCTTCACTTTTTCAGAATTTTATTTGAAATTATTTGTATATATCGTGGTGGAATTGAAAATGGATCCGGGTTTTTAATTGGATGAGTAATTCTCGAGCAGCTGGGAATGGGAAGTGCGGTGGAAACGTTGTGCGGGCAGGCCTACGGGGCCGGTCAGCTAGAAATGCTGGGCGTCTATTTGCAGAGATCATGGGTTATCCTTCTCGGGACCTCATGTCTGCTAACATTTCTCTACATTTTCGCATTACCGTTCCTGCTACTGATCGGGCAGACAGAGAACATATCGCGGGCCGCCGGAAAGTTAGCCCTATGGATGATTCCTCAGCTATTCGCCTACGCCCTGAATTTTCCGACGGCCAAGTTCTTGCAGGCGCAGAGCAAAATCATGGCCATGGCCTTGATCTCCGCGGTGGCGTTGGGGTTACATATAGTGTTCAGCTGGCTGCTGATGCTGAAACTTGGGTGGGGAATGGCGGGCGGGGCGGCGATGCTGGACGCTTCATGGTGGTTCATAGTGGTGGCTCAGCTGATTTATATATTAAGCGGGACATGCGGGAAAGCTTGGACAGGGTTCACATTGCGGGCATTTCAGAATCTGTGGGGTTTTGTTAGGTTATCTGTTGCATCGGCCGTAATGCTGTGGTGAGTGATGTTATTAGTTTATGGTTTGAGTCAAATTTCCTCAGACTTTAGTACAAGAATGCTCCATTTATTTCTATTTTTTAAAAAAATAAAATTGAACTCTTACTGCTTTATTTAAGGGCTTTAGGGCCCGGAATTTGAACTAATCATTTCAAAATTAACTAGTCAATAAGTACCAAATGTTAGTATACATTTTATTTATTTATTATATTTTTAAATTATATATGGCACTAGGAGAAATGTATCTTTCTATATATATAATCTTTAGGATAAAAGACACTTTGTTCGACCTACTGAACTATTTTTAATGTAACATTTACTCCCAAACTAACAAATATAACACTTAACCCTTATAATTTATTGTCCTTATATTAAATGTATATAGTTCAAAGAATTTATTTTTTCTAACAATTTTGCACTTGTAAGTTTAATTAAAATTTTCTTAATTGGAAAAAATATCTTTTAATTATAATAATATATAATTTAGTCAATTAAATAGTTTGAATTTTATTATATTTTACGGATTCAAAGTTAAATAATGAATGAGTAAAAGAAATATAATAAAAAATTTATGAAAAGATTTTACTAATTTGATAATAAAAATTCTCCATTTGCAACTAACCCCTTCCCATTAGGTGGACAAAAAATGTTGATATCAACAAAAAAAATATAAAAAATTTTAATTTTAATTACCCCTTATCCATCATTTTTATAGTAATATTTATATACTTGTAAGGGATAAAAAATAATATATATATATATAAGTAAAAAAAGGTATGATTGTAGGAAAAATTTTGAATTATAATCATTGGATAGAAAGCAGTCGTTGGTAAATGAAAAAAAATTTCATCTTTTAGCATTTTTTTAACATCCTATATATATATGGTGAAATATACACCATTGTTGCATGTATTTGTGAAAATCTTCTAATTCTTTTTTCTTCTCCGAAATTAAGTACTTTTGGTAATAAATGAAATTTGGTTCTTACTTCATATGTCGACAGCTTAGAAACCTGGTATTTTATGGCTCTGGTTCTCTTCGCTGGATATTTGAAAGACGCAGAAGTTTCTGTTGCTGCATTATCTGTATGGTAAGTATCATATGCTTATTCAGATTATTTATTTGTTTTTCTTTGCTAATTAATCCTAACCTCAAATATTGGTAATTATTACCACCCATGATACTGTCATGATTTGACAAAGGAGATTGTATCCGCCACATACATAAAAATAATCTAATCCTGTCCAGACCCCAATATATTGTCCTAGAATGTTCCGTTTTCTGGTGGAGTGTCCCTTTGTCTAGAAACATCCAACAATAGCACTCTTTTTTAGCAGGTACAGATTTTTAGGTTAGAGAATTTAAAAATAATAACATTTTATTTTATATTATATTTTTAAAAGGGTAGATTTTCTTGTGCCCAAGAAAAACTAGGGTTTGAGATTATGAGATTTGGTTACTAGCTAATTAAAACAAGAATATTCTTTCAAGAAAATTTTGAAATTATGAAGATTTTTTTTACTAAAATTTAGGATGAAAATCTTAGTGTGATATATACATTAACATTCATTAATATATGATTTATTTACTCAAACTATCTTTTCCATTAATTTGAAAATTTATACATACAACCATTAGTAACCTCAACATCATTTACACAAATCATTTTTACTTTTTAAAAATAACACATACACCTCCAAGAACGTTAATATTATTACATAAATTATTTTTTTTTGGGTTGTTAGAGGTAATTTCTATAAATATGCAAAAGACAGGAATAATTTGTATAAATAAACTATAGATCAGGAGTTAAATGTAATTATCCTTATATTTATTATGTGGTTGATCATTTTTTTTGAATTACACATTAATTACATGATAAATGTGTTATACATGTAATATAATTACGGAAAAAATGCAAGCAACCCCTCTATAATATAGCAAATGAGCAAATTATCCCTTTATGAAAAAAATTAGCAATTTATTTCCCTATATTTTTTAAAATGCTACAATTTACCTCCTATATTTTTTTAAGTCTAGAGGATAAATTACTTCTTTCTAATTTATACTGTAAAATAAATTATTATTTATTTTTTATAAAAAAATAATTTACTCATTTGCAATATCAAATACAAAAAAATTGCGTTAAACCTTTTAAAATATGACTAAACCCAATTTAAGTTAGAGTTTGAGGTCAACTAATCTGGAAGCTTGTAGAGTGATGTGGGAGTGGCGAACAAAGGCTGGTTTGATGTGGACGACCACAATAACGCTAAGCACATACTAACCTTCTTTCTTGTTTTTTTACTGGGAATAACGTTAGTGTCATCGAAGTCTCTGTCAGTGCGTTACAGTGATGAAAAACAGATTTACTGTTTCACAGTGATTACTAACCTTACAACTAATATATATCAAATCATTTCGTTTAACTTAATTTTGCAGCACAAACATAATGGGGTGGACAAATATGATAGCCATCGGATTCAACGCAGCAATAAGGTAATTATTTCCGCAACCATTCATATACCGGAAATTAAAGTTCTTATTCAAATTAAAATTAATTAAGTTTAATCAATGTCTTAATTATATTTCTAGTCGTATAATTTTGACAGTTAACATTGTAAATGGTCCTTTCCCATATTTTTAATTTCGCAATTTTAAAATAACATAAATTTTTAAAGTGGGCCAGAATTATGATGTTACTTTCTGACCAACTTTGAAAATTAAAATGCGGAATGATATAATTATAAAATACAATTAAACACAAGATAATTAAAGTAAAACAATCACGTGACAGTATAAATTAATTTCTCATTTTTCCTTTCTTTTCTTTTCGAAAAAAATTATTATGCAGTGTAAGAGTATCAAATGAACTGGGAGCAGGTCATCCAAGAACAGCAAAATTCTCTGTGGTGGTGATGGTGATATCAGCCTTCTTGATTGGCCTCTTTTTTTCTATCCTTATTCTCATCTTCCAGGGACAATACCCTTCTCTCTTTACTGAAAGTTCAGCAGTCAAACAAGTTGTCTACGATCTCTCACCATTGCTTGCATTTTGCATTCTCGTCAACAGCATTCAACCTGCTTTATCAGGTAATTTATCTACATACTACCAAAAATTTCTCTACATTATAAATGACCACGTCTTAAAATTATAATAAATCAACACTTTCTACCACGATCAAACAAAATCAATGCAAAAACTTAAATTCTGAGGTAGTTATCAACATTTGCTATAATTTTAGCTACGGTCAAACCATTTGCCATAAATTTTAAAAACGTCAAACTAACCCTGATTTTATTTGCAGAAATAACGACTAATAGCCGTTGCACAATCATTGTCAATTAGTATTCCCCATAATTTTTTACTTTTAATCGTAATACTTAATTATGACAAAAAAAAATCATATTTTAATGACATAAAATTATAATCATAATTTTATTTATCAATATGGCTAAACAGAAAACAAATTGCTGCAATTTTATAAATAATAAAAATAAAATAAAACCCTAACATGCTATTTTATTATAAATTTTAAAGTATTTATAAAGTCATGAGATGCACACTAAATATTTGTGGCTGGATGCAGGAGTGGCTATTGGGGCTGGATGGCAATCTTTGATTGCGTATGTGAACATCGTATGCTACTACGTATTTGGTGTTCCTTTGGGTCTAATGCTGGGGTACAAACTCGACATGGGTGTTAGAGTAAGTTCACACATATAGATTATATTTAAAATAAATTTGAATTAATCATACTTCAATATATGTCGAAATTATATATACTCCATTTTTATTAAAACATGTGTGTATATTGACGGCTAATAATTAAATTTTCAGGGTATATGGTACGGAATGGTATCAGGAACAATAGTACAAACTTTGATACTCTTTTGGATTGTTTACAGAACTGATTGGAACAAAGAGGTATTAGTTTATTCAGCACTAAGCTCTTTATTTTATTTTAGGGTAAATTATAATGAATTTTTTTTAATTTGGTATAATTTTTCGAGAAAATTGCAATTTGCATTCGATAACTTATTCGTTTTTCGATTTTGGTCCCATTATTTTACGATTAAATAGATTTAGTCCTATAATTCCAACAAAAAGTGCAATTTACATTCCATTACCCATTTTCATTAAATTGTTAATGGAAGAAGCACGTGGAATGCTCATTCCGTTAACAATTTAACGAAAATAGATAATGGGACGTAAATTGCAACTTTTTCTGACTTGTGAGGCTAAATCTGCTGAGTCGTAACATAATGGGACCAAAATTGTGCATTGCACGTTCTTCTATTAACAATTTAACGAAAATGGGTAATGGGATATAAATTATAATTTTTTTTTGGACTTATAGGACTAAATCTGCTGAGTTGTAAGATAATGGGACCAAAATTATAAATGCATAAATCATGGGATGTAAATTGCAATTTTTTCTACAAATGGCGAATGAGAAATGGCAAATGGGGTTGTAACCTTGTACAAAAAATGTTTACATGGCTCATGTCCAACTGACCTAATTTCACATGTTAATTGTAGCTCTTGTCCTCTTTACTGCTTTCAAATAATAGGATTTATTAATATTTTCAAAAGTTGGATCATTTTCAATTAATGTACAAGTCTGTCTAATTCATACCAAAATACTTTCTCCATCTCTATTCTTCTCTCTCTAAATAAAATTTTGGTTTCAACAAAATAATTATTTTTGTGTGTATATTTCTGTATCAAAAAAGTTACTTATTTTAAATTAAATAGGATTTTAGTTGTTTTAGCCAAATAAAAATGGTAAAATACAATCAGATCTCTTGAAATTTGTTATTTACAAATATCTTCTCATTGTTTGAAAAATTATAAATACACTTTTGATTTTAACGTTTATCTAACAATGAGTTCATTTTGTTAGCTTCCATTATGTTTCTATATGTTGATTAGAGTAGTTGTTCATATCGATCTGATTTGTTGATTATTAAAAGAAAGAAACATTTAAAAGATAAGAGAAAGCAAATGACAAATGACAAATGATAGAAAAATTGCAATTTACATCCCATAACTTATCCATTTGTAATTTTGGTCCCATTATTTTACGATTAGTCCCATAAGTCTAAAAAAATTGTAATTTAGGTCCCATTACCCATTTTCGTTAATTTTTTAACAGAAGGAGCAATGCACGTGCTCTTTCCGCTCACCATTTAACGAAAATGGGTAATGGGATCTAAATTGCAACTTTTTTTTACTTATGAGACTAAATCTATTGAGTCGTAAAATAATGAGACCAAAATCACAAATAAGGTAACTTATAGAACGAAAATTGAAATTTTTCCTATATGATATGGAATGGTATAAGAAATGATAGTACAAACTTTGATGATCTTTTGGATTGTTTACAAAAGTAATTGGAACAAAGAGGTATTAATTATTTATGCAGCACTAAGCTCTTTATTTTATTTTAGAGTAAATTACAATGAATTTTTTTGAGATTTGATATAATTATAAATAACTTTTTTGTTATTTGAAAAATTATAAATACTCCTTGATTTTAACATCCGTCTAACGTAACAATGACTCATTCCGTTAATTAGGTTTTTATTTAATTTTTTGTGGTGAATTGAACAAAATTTCTTTTTAGATTATGAATTATAATTCTACATACATGTTTTACAAATTTTTTAAATATATTTTTATAGATTAATATGTTGTATGAATTATTTACTTTACTCATTTTCTCATTGTCTTAGAAACAAAAACAAAAATCAGCAATGGTAAAATAGTAATTTTTATCACATCATGTAGGACTACATAATTATTTTTCATTTGATTTGGGCATTTTTATTTTTCAAACAATAAAGGAATATTTAAAATTATGCCAAATCTTAGAAGAGGTAGCTGTAATTTACTACCCTTCATTTTAATTTTAAATATTTCTGTGTTTTTTATATAATTAATTAATAATTGTATGGTTTTATTAATCCAGGCTTCTATTTCTGCTCAAAGGATCAGGCACTGGAGAGCCGAAATAGATGTTAAAAGACAAAGCGCCGAGAAATTAACCATTTAAACTGTAGAAATATTTATATCAACTTTTGAAGTTTGAATAATCATATTTGCATATATATATATATATGTACGTATATGTGAGTTCATAAATCGTATATTGCAGTTGGGAGTGAGTCGCATTTATCCTTGTGATGTGTAAAACTTGGTGCATAGAGAAGCATTTACGATTTTCTGATAGTAACATCCCTAGTGTTTGGTTGAAAAATTAAGAGAAGAAATAAGGAGGTCGGTGCGGTCGGGATTGTAAATTCGTGTTCTGAGTTGCTTGTAACATATGGATCAGCTTCAAAGTTTTTGGTGAATATCTTACCAAACCAGATATAACTTTTGGTTATGATTAATTATTATAATTAAAAATAAAAATTCATAATTAATACTAATTAATTATATTTGTGCAATAGTTGTTAGTCATTATTTCTATTAATAAGATCAAATTATTAGATTTAACTGAAATTATTTCAAATTATTATGACTATATGTAAAATCATGATGGAAATTAATTAAATATAGTCAAAACTTAAGTTGCCGCATTGTTTTGGTTGACTATGGTAGTTAGTATTGATTCGTTGAGGTTTTTAAGTTGTAGTAATTTATTAGCATATAGAGTTTACTTTTTGTAGTGTCTATAAATATTTTTCCTCCCGAACTCCGAATAAATTATAATTCGTTTGCTATTAAAGCTTGTATCCGTACGAGAAAAATGTGATTTTTTTAAAAAAATTATATTCTCAATTATAAAATTAAAATTAAAGTGGACGAAAAGTACCAGAAATTATAGACGAAAAATACATTTTTGCCATCTACTTCAATACCTTTTGAATAGATTGTGAGCATGGTATGACTCAAATAATAGCATGAAATTTTGGGAGAAAATTGAAAAAGAAAAATACTGAATATGGGCACTATAACCCACAATTCAAATTAACTGATTTTAATTATTTCAAAATTTTGTTATTCTTTGTCACTTAAAATCTTTTAGTTATATATGTTCTTAAGTTATTATATAGGTAAAATTATAAAATTAGTTTTGTATGTATAGGAATGGTAAAATTAGTTTGATAAGTATTGGATTGGCAATTTTAATCCTTTAAGTTTCAATTTAATGGCAATTTAAGTCCTTTTAATAAAAAAATACCAGATTCTAGCCGAACAAATTAGGGTTTAAGGTTCTAACTACCAACTGGGCTCAAATTAAATACGTGGCATCCTTGTAGGATGTTAACATAAGAAAAAATTAAAAAATAAAAATAAAAAGACCTTCTTTCACCTTTCTCTCTCTACACCCATATGAGGGGAAGTGAATGGAAATGAAAATTGGTTGAGAGGAAATAATGAGTTGGCAAAGGCGAAGCTTTGATCAGAAGGATGGAGCCAGGGTCGTTCGCTGGAAAGAGAAATTGAGGGATGAAATGTTAGGGTTCAAATTCACTCTACCCGTATGAGGGGAAGTTCATGAAAATAAAAATTGGTTGAGGGGGAGTGAATGGAAAGGGAAATTGGTTGAGGGGAAATAATGGGTAGAGAGAGAGAGAGAGGTGAAAGAGGGGGTTTTTTCTTTTCTTTTTTTTTAGGTCTTTTAATGTCAGCATCTTACTAGGATACAATGTATTTAATTCGAGCTCAGTTGGCAATTGGAATCTTAAGCCCCAATTTGTCCGACAAAAATTTGACAAGTTTTGCTTGGAAGGACTTAAATTGCAATTAAATTGAAATTTACAGGATTAAAATTGTCAATCCAATACTTACAGGACTAATTTTGCCACCCCATATGCATACAAGACTAATTTTGCCATTTTGTCTATTATAAATTTGACTTCAACTATTTCAGTAATTTATAACATTTTTTTGTCAATTAAAGAGTTTTAACAATTTATATTCTTACATTTTGTTATTCTTAAGTTCTTGTTTTTGTTATAAGTGTTAAAACAGCAAAATCGCTTTAAGTTTCCAACACCACTTGAAACCGTGTAAAATCACACTTTTGATTTTGGTTTTGCAGATGGCAATGGACAATTTTCTTCATAAAATTACTAATGACAATTCAATTCGAAAATATATACTAACAAATAACTTAAAAAATCAAGACAATACCGTAATCATCCTTCCAAAAAACCACACGGCCCAAAATTTAAGCACCATCATGTGTGATTTTCCAACCGATTTTGAAATTTCCGCCAACATGTGTCCTCAATTCCCAAGTAATAAAAAATTAGTGGGCTACATTGCCATTTATATGTTTAAAAGGATTAAAATGTCAAATATATATACTTATAGGACTAAAATTGCAATTAAACTCGTACAGCTGCAAGTGTCAATCATAATCGCGCCAGCAAGTAACCTGCTACAGAAGCATCTCGCCATCTTCTGAACTTAACGAAACAAAGGGACCCTTTACCCAGCTTGATTAAGGGGCCCGCCTATGCTTCGGGCCAGTAATCGGGCCCTCTTATATATTAATGTAACTTGCATTGTCTTTTCATAAAAGGAGAAAGGGAGCAATGATTCATTTGGAACTATGAAGGCAACAGATCCGATTTTCTATTACGATTTATATTGTATTTTTTCATTCATTTTATATATACACATCACTTATATAAGATATTTTTTTAAATAAAATTAATAACGTAATATTTATTCATGTTTGCGTATATATAAAACAAAATAATAATATAATAGAAAATCCAGTCCGATCAAGCTATGGTGTATCACTATTCTTTCTGTCTTGGCCAATTTCGTAGATATGTGATTCTTTGTACTCGGGAGAAGTTGTGGAGGGGGAAATTAATGCAACATTCATTTTACAAATTTCTTGCAGTGCTGTCTCGTGAGAGGGTATTTGGATAAATTTATAAGCTTTTCAAATTATTATTTAAAATATTTGATAACTTATCAGATTTTGAAAAGTATTTGATTAAATTTTTGAAAAACGAGCATATAAGATCGATCTATAAATAAGATGTTATATAGGAACTTAGTTCCCAACTTATTTTTATAATTTTAGCGAACTGCTTTCAATTTTGATCTTAATGATTACAATTACTAATCTCTTATAAGTTTCAAAATGTCATTTTATCCAAATATTTAAAAAATTTATCTTTAAAATTAAAATCTAACATTTTATAAACTCTAATAATATTTTAGGAGATGTATGAACTAAGATGCTCTAATTAAATTCAGCCAATCACCCTCTTATATATTTACATTAATTTTTTTTAAAAAATAGTTGTTTGTATTTGACATATCAATTAATGTAGGTCGCGTCATTGTCCGCACTTGATAATAAATTCCAAATATCATATCATAACTATATATATATATATCAGTAATATAAAAATACTTATAATAAAGATATAAAAATAAATTTTTTTAAATAAAATACAACATAAATACGTGCAATCTACCATACACAAACAATCTCAACCCTACTATAAAAACCACAAATATTATTATAGTGAGGGAACATAAACCAACCCACATACAAAACTTCTCTCTCTAAAAAAAAAATCGAGAAAGCATCAATCGTGTCGGGAGTAATTTTCCCGATTTTTCCACTACTCAAATCAGAACCAAATCACATAATTAAGATGTGTTTTTTTTCTTGATAGAGACATTTCATTTGCATTGGGCCTGATATTTAAGGCCAGTTGCCCCAACTCAATTTCAACTTGCCTACTTAAATTTTTGATTTCCCAATTTGTATATACTCTTCAATCTTCAATGCTTTGCCCGATCCACCATTTTCCATAAATGTAAACATACCCACCCCGCACGGCTCAGACCATGTGAACATGACGACTCAGTACTATGTGGGACATGAAATTTGTTGTACTAATATAGGTTTATCATCCATGTGATGTTCTTAGTTGGAGGGGCTATGCTGCTTCATAGAACACAAACCCTTACATGTGAAATTCACATGAAGATGATTTAAAGTTTGTAGTTGTGATTCTTTAATTAATAGTTAAAGAATTCCCTGATTAAAGCAGTCACGTGCCGACCACATGCTAATTTCGGCAATATTTGAACTACATGTGTTAAAAAAAGTTAAAGTATAGTCATGAAATTATAAATTTGAAATCGAAGAGGACCAGTAGTGTCACTTTCTCTTTCTATAAGTAGAAGATCAAAATTGTTTTTTTTTTCCCGAAAAAAATACAAGCAACTTCCTTGTAATATTACAAATGAACAAATTATCGCCCTACAAAAATATAGCAATTTACCTCTCTATGTTTCTAAAAATGCAGCAATTTACTCCTCCCTCCTCTCATATTTTTTAAAATGAAGCAATTTACTCGTTTATAATATCACAGAAAAATAAATTATATTAAATTCATGTTTTTCTGTACGCCACATATGCAAAAATGATTTCATTTATTTTATTAATTTAAAAAAAATTCATTTACACGACAGGTGTATATTAAATGCAATAAATGATGTGCATGATTTGAAATAAGACATTAAAGTCGCAAAACGAAAAGGTCAACAATGTTATAATTAATTAATCAAGTGGATATTAATAAAAGAGGGCAACAAATTATCAAGAACTTGTAACGCAGGGTTTCTTTAATTACAACTTTGTCGGTCCTTAAAGACATGTCTTGTTCCATTTGATAGTTACAAGACAAATATAACGTGTTCTAAAGATTCTCCTATGCCCATGATTGCTCGATATGGGCATCTAATTTCATATGAATTGCAATAAACGTCACTCATCAACTTTTATTGCTAGCTACATTACAAGAAATATAGTTTTTTATTATGATTAATTATCTTTATTAAAAATAAAAAAATTATGAGGTATTAATTAACTATGATTGTACAATAATTATTTATAAACGAAGTTAAAAATATGTGCTACAATTAAAAATTATGATTGATATTTTGGACATAAATAAAATAATAACTAATTTTGATCAATCATAGTCAAAATATAAAGTTTTCACATAAATTTTGTCTGACTGCGGTAGATAATAGTAATTTATTATAATTTTAAACCATATTAAATTGTAATATAGTGATAATCAATTTTTTTTGGAGTGATACTTGTAAGAAAATTGTAAAATTATAATTTTACCCCTATCAAAATCTCCTTGGATCTACAATTATTGAACCTAAATGAATATATATTGAGCATGCTCCGAACTCCAACACTGTCTAAATTTTTGTTTCAGTTCATATGAAGTTACTTTTTTCGCAGAATTTGCAAACAAGCGTATTCTAAATATACCTATAATTCAATTTCACAAAATTATCCCAATATACACTTTTCTGGATTCTTTAACTATTTTTGGACATTCTTTTATTAAATGCAATCAACTCCCTTGTAAAAATACTAACAAATAAAAATCTTCCCTGAATGAGAAAAAGGGCAACGAGGCCCTGTAAATTTTTAAGAAAACGACAACACAATCCCCAAATGCAGAAACAGCGAGCTTCTTTTTTTAAAAAAATTGATGGTTTGGTATAGTTGAATGATTATTATATTTCAGGCATCGTTTTCAGGTTAAAACAAGAACACAATTGTACACTCTAGAATCGTATAACTCATAAATATTAATATTAATATTTTAAGACGTCATCCTCATGTACAAATTTGCACGTAAAATCTTTTTTTTTTTTTGTTTTTCTATAAGTGCGGGACAACAAAATTCAAATTTAGGACCTCTTCTTCGGTTTGATTCTAAAATCATATTAAACGATTATCTTATCTAAAAATTATAACAGCTGAAAAGGTGAATTATTTAATATTAATATATTAACACTTAAAACAAAAAATTCAGAATAAGACAACAAAAATTTAATCATTAAGAGGGAACATACAATTCTCCGATGAAGTACTGTTTGGCATCTTGGAAGAAACCAGCAGGTTGTCTCGTGGATTTCTAGCAACCACAGCCTTAACTAATGCTATAAGTCCTATGACTATGAGATATTTTTGCAATTAAAAGGACAAAATAAGAAATGTACGAACTGCCTGTTGATTCCCCGACTACAGTTCTATATTAATTGCCTTTGAGAACTGACTCTACTTAATTTGTCTTATTCTCTCTCTTCTCCTTCTTTTTTTTTTTTTTTTTAATAATAATATCTATATTTCAATAAATTAAGTAATTGATGAATTCAATCAATATATCAATATAATTAAAATCAATAAAATGTATTACAATAAACTCATACAAAATGAAACAGATACCCAGTTATCTGATGAGACTCGAACTCAATTTCTCAAACTTGTTCATGGGACCTCAACCTTAACCATTAAGATAAGACATCATTAAGTGTAATTTGTCATAATCTGTTCTTCTCAAAATTATGGATTTTTATATTAAAATCTTATTGTTTTTAATAGTAGTTATTGAAAATTTATAATGTTTATTATTACTTTAATTGTAAAATAGTAATATATATTAAAATTATTGTAAGTAGAATTTTGCTTCGAGACATCCAAATTAGGGGGAGAAATTAATAGATAAATGGGAACATATATGGACGCTTATTTTTACAAATATTTGTCTAATTTTATATAAGTTTTTGTGATTTATTATATAATTATTGGTTATATTAATATATTGATCAAATCACCATATTTGTGAATTTATTGGAAATTGATTCTCATGCTTTAGGTTGTCCTAAGATTCCTATCTATACCATTAAAGTTGTTTTTATCCCATATTAAGATTAATTAAGATAAAAAAATTTAGTTGCAGCAGTGAATATAATACTCAAATCTACACTTTAGAGGAATTAGTTAAGTTAGAGTATAAAGTCTTACCCAATATTATATATATAAATGACGAGAAACATTTTATTATTATTCATTCGAAATTATCCTCAAGGGCATTTATTTTACCCAATATGAGTTTATTAATCAAATTAGGCTTTATCATGACTAATCATATATTTGGTTAGTATTATTAGAGTTCAGTATTAATACCGGATTCGGTCTTATTTATCACGATATATGGTATTATGAGTCAAGTCCGTTTAGCTGGTCTAGTAATCGCATAAACTAATATTATTTTTTTTTCTAATTTACCTTTAGACTCTCTCCTCTTTCTCCCCTTTTCTCTATCTTTTCCTAATGATAATAGAGCACATTCCTTCATATAATCTAAGATAGGATTAATAATCATTCAATTTTTTATCCTATTTAATTCTACCATACGAACCAAACAAGTTCTTAATGTATTGCTAATTTACAGATATTGACTCTTCAAGAAAAGAATAAAATTTACACGAGATATTGGTATGAGGATGTAATTATCGTTTTTATAGAAAAACAAGAAAGAAAGACAGACTATCATTCATTACACCGGTCCAACGTAAAACAACATAAACCAATCCTTGTAGGGCTAAACTTTCACGATGTGTCTCCATTTGGGCCACTGAAATTGTTCCTCAGACATGAATTTTCCAACTCAAAAGATGTAATAATGCATGCCAAATCGCCCTTTTCAAGTTTTTGGGTCCCTGCTCTGCTGCAAATGACACGTGCTTCATAAAGCTCGTAAATCAAGCAGCCCAGCACCCACCACGCCACTCTACACTTTTAAATGGTTCAGTGTGGGGCTGATTGCTCTTTTCTCTTTCCTTTTTTTTTGGGGGGGTGGGGGGTGGGGGTGGGGGTGGGGGTATTTGCTTGAATACAGTTAAATAAAAAATTAATTCAATATATCGAAATACTTTTAAAATCAACAATATATTCAAACAAAAATCAAAAAAATAAGAAATTATCATTAAAAGTAGGCTATAATATGACATCACTTACCAAGCAGATGGTGTTTTGACTTAACGGTTAAAATTAAATTTTTAAGAACAAGCATGATGTTACGGGTTCTAATATGTCAAATATGTTGATATTTATTGCACTTTATACGTAGTTTTAAGCTGTTGAATAAAGTGATAAATATAAAAAAAAAACGAAAAATTTGACGAGAAGGAAGCGAAAAACTATTAGGCTTGTGGGCATGCATAAATTATTTTTCCGTATTTACTAATACAAGTAATTTGCAGCACACTCTACTGACATTCATAACTTTAAATTTATTTAAAAAATAGAATATATATATATATATATAATTTTTTTACTGTTCAATAAAGTACAAATTGACATTTATAATAAAATTTGATATAAGGAGTTAACTATACAATACTAAAAAGTGATAAAACAAAATGCATAAATAATATTTAAAAAATAAACTACTGAAATATAATAATTATATATGCAGACGACACCACGATACCAATTCCTCCGCGATCAAGTCTTGATGTTGACAAATACAGTTTGGCAGAAAGTACGAACGCTACATTCAATCGGTATTAATGCAAAGTAGGTCAAATTATTGGTATGATAAGTACAACTATCTAATGCATGTCTTTTACTTTGGTGGATAGTCATGGAAGCAAATGATACGGGAATTTAGGTTCGAACAGGAAACGACGTAATGACCTAACAAGATATTTTCTGTCCTTCCAATGTTACGTTTTTCATTTAAAACACTTGATTGACGAGTTAGATCTTTTTCACATCTCACTTTATATATTAGACATAAATCAAGATCGTCGAATTTGTTGTCCGATTCGAACATCCTGGAACACTGATCATATAATTTAGGCTTAGGTTTGATGTTTTCCAACTTCTATCTACATATGCAAAAGTGTGTCGACCAACTTCCTTAGCGCAGTGGTTAAAATTGAGATTTTCATAAAGGGAAAAATTCAAGCAATCCTCTTTTGATATCGTAAATGAGCAAATTACCTCTTTATGAAAAAATAAATGACGATTTATCTCTTTGTATTTTTAAAAATACAATAATTTACGCCCCTATAATTTTTAAAATGAAGCAATTTATCTCCCTATATAAGGAGGTAAATTGCTTCATTTTAAAAAGTAAATGGGGATAAATTGCTATGTTTTTTTCATAGGGAGTAGTGTGCTCATTTTCAATATCACATGGGGATAAATTGCTATTCACCCTTTTCATAAATAAATTTGACTTAATTGGTTTTAATCCTAAAAAATATATGAGTATTTATCTCACTTAATGTTATTTTTTAATCATTTATATTTTGCAATTTATTGTAATCAAATCAATATATTGTACATTTTATTGATATTGGGCAGAGTTGAATTTTCAAAAGGACCACTCTGCGATGTTGTGCCTGCCAAAATTCAGATTGGATTTCTATTTAAAATTCTATTATAAATCTAACGCATCATTAACGAAAATACCAATCGATATGTGTCACAATGACCATTGCTGATTTCTATACGTTCCAAATATTTGTGACAGTTGTGATTTTGAATATACCTACAGACTGTTCATTGTTCGTCGAACAATCGTGGCAAATTTCATTATTCGTTAGTATATTACTTACTAGGCCAGATCGTTGAGAAATTCGTCGCAAGTATCCTTTACAATTTCAACAAAGTCTACACGGATTTATCTATTGGTTGCAATGTGTTGTGCCTGAGTATTATTTGTGATCACTTTGACTATTGGTTACAATTTTAATAGCCATGGATTAAAAATCGTGGTAAATAAGTTTTATTGACTATGATTAAATAAAATCATTGCAAGAACATAGATTTTCCATTAAAAAAAGTTATTTGTCATGGTAAAAATATTTGTCATGGCTAATGTTTTAATCCCCTCGCAGATACCACGGTCAACAACTGTTGCACATAGCCAATAACTATTTGCTATGATTTTTTTTATTTTTAACCATGACAATTAACCATAATTAAATGTTGCATTTTTATAGTGGATGAATGCTTTTACACGCGTCTATTTGATTCGTCGAAAATTCTATTGCAACTTTTATTTTGCAACATTTTCGCAAATTTACATGCCAATTAATTATTTTTTCATTGAGTGTCCTAATTCAGATTAGTTTTTGTTTCTCTTGGTTAATTTGGACTTCAGCAAAGTAAATTATTTGCAACATCAACCATTAGAATTCTCCAGAGGTGAAATTATTATTCATTTTGAATAAGCCGATTAAAATTATAAATATTAAATATTTGACAACTATCACCAACAATAACAATAATATACTATTCCTCAATATCGAATAATTCCATCTAATCAATACCTACAATTAAAGTATAATAACATTCAACACATTGGTGGAATTCGAACACGCGACCTTAGAGTCATGAGGCCTCAATTTCGCCAATTGAGTTATGCCTCATCGACCTACTACTAGAGTGTTTAGTCACCGTAGAAGTGCTAGTAAAGTTCCAATTAACTTAAAAAATATAAAAAATAAAAAAAAAATAGTTAATTAATTAAATCAGATTTTAGAGGACGTTAATACAATTTAAAACCGAATAAAAAATTGTATTACCAAATCAAAAACTCGAAACAGAATTGAAAAATATAAGAGATTAAATCGTACGCACTTGTAAAATTGTAAGAACATTGACACCTTATATTCCAACTGCCCCAGGAATTTAATTTATTTGTCCCCCCAAATCCATGACTCAGCTCCATATCACCCTATTTCGATGGGATTCCCCTAAAATATTATATGATCAACATAATTTCGTGCTCCAGTTATTAACGTGGAACATAATTTAGCCCTATAATAATTTTACTATATAAAAGAAATATTAAAAAAATGCTGAAGCACGTACCAAAGATGGACAGATAGATCGCATTTTCAACCATAAAATCGGCAGAGATATGGAGATTTACGTTATCCATCTATGCTTTTGGTCGAATTCAACCATATTCATTAATGCTTGTGGATTAATTCCAATTGAATGCATTTCTTCAACCGTATTCTTATTTTAAATTAAATGAATAAATTAATGTATTGCAGCAGCAAAAATTATAATTCAGTTATGAGATCGATGCGACTTGCGACTCAATTAGTGCTTTGTTGTGCGAGGTGTTGTCTGTTTTAACTTCCTATAAATATCACAATTTTGTCTTGGAAAGGCATCTCATTAGAGAGATGATGTCTTGAGATAGATTGTTAAGTTGCTAGTTCAACAAAAACATTAATAATAATAATAAATTAAGAAAAAAACATAATAATAAAAGTCGAATAATAAATGTCGGACGTCTCAATAAACAATAAATGTACTATATAACTGCATGCATAAAATTATTTTCTTGAAGACCAAACGCAGTCCCAACACAATAATTAATTATATATGTCCTTTCATTATTATTTAATTAAATCCATTTCCATTTTATTCCCAGCATCTCCATGTTCGCTGCGTCTGAACCGGAAAACATCCGTCGACATTGCCAATCAAGAATCACTATTTCCACACCTACATCAGTATATATATACACACTAAATTAATTAAAGAAAGAAAAGCTACAATTATTAGACTGAGCGTCACATGATCGACAGGAGAACAGATGATATCTTACACATATTAGAGTCAGCCCCATGTTACAAATAAGGGATAATTGTACTGTTTTTTTTTTTTTAAATTTAATATAATTATATGTGAATTCTCAATAGTTTTAAAAATTATATTTAATATTTTTAATATTTTTCTCAAATAAATAGATCACTCTGTTACTCAAAATTCATTCAATAATTTTGCTATATGAGCAAATTTTATGAATTTTGATTAATGAAAGGATCTATCTGCTGAATGGAAACAAACCGTCAGAAGTACTAACTGTAATTTTTTTAATTATATAAAATTTACGTATGATTATACTAAATTTTATGACGGTGTAATCATTCCTATAAATAATTAAGGATATCCGTAGCACGTGCCCTTCTTAGGTAGAAAGGCTAGAACAGTGACAAGATTCAAAGGATTTAATTAGGAATCTGGATTTGATTACTTAGAAAAGGTTAGGATGTGATGGAACTTTATTAAAAAGTGATTAAGTATATTATTGAAATAATAATTATGGGATTCGGGTTTATAAATATAAGCAAAAGGACATATAATTAATTATTTTTTGTCAGAAGTGTAAATAATTAATTTCGATGCCTAAAAGTTCCTTATCTTTTGAACTGGACATTTTAAGATAAATGAAGTAATAGAAAAGTATTAATAAGGCGCAAAATGCAAGTAATTCGTGATATTGCAAATAAATAAATTATTTTTTTATTTTTGAAAAATAGTAATTTATCCCTCTGTATTTTTTAAAATGAAACAATTTACCTCCCTAATATTTTCTAAAATGTAGTAATTTATTCTCCTGTATTTTTAAAATGAAGCAATTTGCCTCCCTAGAGCACATGGAGGTAAATCGCTATTTTTTTATCATAAGAGGGTAATTTGCTCATTTATAATATCATACGGAGTAAATTGTATTAAACCTTATTATTAAGTATTTGAAAAGGCTACATATAAGAAATGAAGTATTATTATTTATATTTACAAAAATTGTTAATTAAGTTTTATATCTAATATATATCAATAAGGTTGTATAGCTCATTACATTTTTTTCTATTATATCTATGCTACTATTTAAAAACAAAATGATCTTACCAATTTTTAGTTGCCCCAATTTACTTTTTAGTCCATTCTATTTTTTTAAAAAAATTATCCGCAATAGTAATTTAGATATTTTTTATCAGTTTACAATTACATTTTTTTTTTCAACCACTACTCCATATCTCTCAAGTCTCAACCCACTGCCCCATGTTTCCTCTCACCTTCTTTATATTTTTTTTCACTCACAAACTTTCATATTTTTAATAAATTCATAAGTTATAATTTATTTTTGTTATCTTTCAACTTGCCCTATATTTATTTCTTATCACATACTTCTTTCTTCCTTCTCACCTTAAACTACGTTTATATCTTTTCACAATTTGTTATGTTAATCTCATATTATATTTTTATATGTTCTTGAGGATCGCATGCAATAACGATCCGTAAACATAAATAAAAGTATACGTACAATTTATTAAATAACAAATATGAACTATTGATTTAAATCAAATAAAGATACAAATTATTTATTTTTATTAACAATCAGTGATTCAGTACTGGTTTTTCAATTCTGTCTGTTATAAGCTTTTAAAAGTTGTGGAAACGTAAAATATAATTTTGAATTATGGAAAAAACTTCAAAGAAACACAAATGTAACTTTTGCCAATAATAAATTCGAATCTTGTACTTCTTTATTTATATCAATCATACATAGCTACCTGCGACGTTCTGTCTCTGTTTTTTGTCTGTGTTTGGGCCCTATAAAGGGACTGAGAAACAAAACAACTGTATAAATAGACTTTCTACACTACAGTAAATAAATATACCATTACCCAAAATATATGTGTGTGTATATATATATATATAATATTAGTGTTTGCACAAATACATATATATATATAATATTAGTCGCAAGTTATTAAGTGATAATTTTAAAATTATCACTAAAATATTAAATGATAATAATTTTAATTTTAGTAACATATTCATAATGACAATAATTACTTGTTCTTATTAGATAGTCACTATATTGTCTTTAGTGGCAATATTATGTACAACTTTTTGGCACTATTACTTGCTAATGACAACTTTTTACACAATAATAGTCATTATTAAAATCACAAAATTCATTATTGTGATAAAATAAATTTTTTTATCACTAAATAAATGTAATTAGCGACAACATTAGAATTGTCACTTGATTTTTTTTGTTGCTATTTTTTTGTTTCTTTAGTGCTACTTTCTGCACAATATATTGGTTATATATTTTTTTTTATTAGACTTTCCAAAATAGGCCTCAATTTCAAATAACATATTATTTTTCGAAACTTACCCTCTAACTTAAAGTAATTATTTATAGATATTTATCTCATTTTATATGAATTCTTATAATTTTTATATTATTTTTAGCTATATTAATGTATTACTAGTTTATCGGGATGTTGATGTGGTCATTTATTTACTACCTCAAAGAAAAAAAAACTCCATACACAAACAAAAGCGTGCTTTTGAGGGAACGAAATGAAGAATGCAATTTCAATTTTTTTCCCTGCTAGTCAAACAACGCGAGCAAGACAATAAATCAAAAACTATTATCTAATTAAATAAATATCTTTACCCGTCAAACATGAACTCAAAATCTTCTGCCAAGTGAAGACTTTTGGAACCTCAACTTATTACCGTGACAAAGGCTTCATTGATCTCTCAAATAAGAAACTTCAATTTGACATAAGTAGCAATAGGAATAGTTTTTAGTGAACAAACAATCACGATACAAGTCTCCAGTCCTTATATTTTGGAGTCCGAACACACTACGTTGTTCTTCATCCTTCCAACTTAATTTTACACACATACAAATATATTTATCCATTCACAATTAAACATGTAAACAAAAAGACTTTGTATTTTCAATCCGAGATTACGAACTTGGTAATAAATCTTGTATTTGGAAACGGGCAGGGTCTAAAGTTAATAACTAAACAAGATTAAAGCAAATTCTCACAAATTTCACCCTTGTCTTTGCAATATCTCATTACAACGTTGTTTTTTTTTTTTCTTATTTATAAAAAAGGGCAGCTCGACGTCGTCTAATCAAGAATTAGTTAATGGAGAGATTGTAAAAATCTTGGATGGGTGAGGTTAGGAGCAACCTGCCCAATTAATGCCCACCCATTCAATATAATTGGATCAAAAGGAATATGGGTGAAAAATATATTCATCCAATAGCACTTCAGTTCACTCTGTCATATGAAACCCTACTCCAGCAATGACATGCTTCCACGTGCTCCGGTACCTACCACCAACGTTGTATACGGCATGACATCACAAAATGCTTATCAAGTTCGAGAAAGTATTCATTACTTTTTCTGGTTTTGAATATTATTATAGAATGTATGAAGTATTAATTGATGTTGAAATTGTGATATAATTATTGTTTTCATTTGGAAAATGAGAAGTATTAATCTATGGGTGCGAAAATACATGACCGTTATTTCTGATTTTAAGTTTGTCCGAGTCCATAGATAGTTAGAGTCGAGATCATTTATATTTTTTATGTATTAAAAAATATATATATGTGGGCGGTTGCTAGCTTTTGAAATCATCAAGAAAAATAAGATCAATTCAAAGAAAAACAAAATCAAGTCTTGTCAACAATCATATTATATAAAATTTTAATATGTTAGAAACAAAAATTATTTAATAACTCGCTTCTTTTGTGAGCAAAATAATATTTTATTTATAAATGGATGGCAATAAAATTTAAATTTGGGTCTGTTGTTTATCCTAATATTGATATCATATTAAACGATCGTCTAATTTAAAATTTTAAATAATTAAATAAAAACGTTATTTAACATTAATATGTTTAATAAGTTTCCATGACCATATTGCCTCCTTGCCTAATTGATGTGGACGTCATTTATTACAAGGGAAAAAGAAAAATACATAAGATAAAGTCACGATAAAAGAATGCATTCTTGATTAATCATTGAAGCTGCTGGTCTAAAAGTAGTATAATTAAAACCTAAAATTCGGATGTTTGGTTTGCTAACAAGAAAATATCTAATCCCCCACTTTAATATTATAAAATAACTTCGAAAATAAACATAATAATTGTGAGCTGGTTAGCACAGTGGAGACAACATGATGGGTAAGATTTGTTTAAGATTTTTGTTCAGATCTTGTGAAATCAATGTAATTATCTCCTCAAAATTTGGATTCTTGCTCGAAATTTGAGATTAATTAGGTGGCAATTAGTTAAATATTGATAATTTAAACTCCCAGTAAAAAATAAGGCCTTTACATAAAAGAATAGTTAAATATCACGCGTGCCTAGTTACTGGTGATGGATTCCGTTTTTTTTTTAAATGCGATTTATTACGTTACTCAGTATATTTATTCAAATTCAAATGCTGATTCAATTTATTAATAATTTAAATTAATAAATATGTTCAAACTAAATAAAAATAATAATAAATTACTATAGAAATAGATCAATACACTCATATTCTTGAAATATGCATTGATTAGGACGTTTAATATATTACCTGTATGTCAGAAACCCATATATATATATACACACACACTGCAATTTTTATATTTCGTAGATGTATGTTTAAATAATTTTGTCGTGGAGAAATAATTATTCAGTTGCAGTTATTAATTTCATATTAATAAATAAAATGAAATTGATGAGTGTAGTACGGTTTTCTCGACTTTCGACAATCGTTTATATATATTTTTCAAATCTTAATTACTTTATATAAAAAAAGCTATGAGACGGGAGAAGACCAATCATGTAACGGGCTTCATTACAACATTAAAAGTGAAATAAATACTTGGGAGTTTGCGGAAAACTTCCAACAAAGCTGGTATTATTCCGGTTTCAGGCCAATAATTGCACTTAAATCAACTAAAATGCTATCAATTTGCTTCTTTTATTGTAAATTAATTTGACTTTTATATTACATTTTCTCATGCATTCACACCACAAATAAAAGTAATGTCACGTACATTTTAAAAAAGAAAAAAGAAAAGAAACAATTTATTAGCAATGATTTTGGAAAGTAAAAATTTAGTTGCAAATAGCGACGATTTTGATGTGACGTTAGGATAGATAATAAACATGTAAAAGATGCCTAAAAAATATATGGCAGAGAATTGATGAATTCTCTGCCGTGATATACTTGTCAAAATATTTGCAATAATAGTGCCTTCACTAGTTTTGACACATTTTGGAACAATATTATGAAAAATAATAATTAATCATGACAACAATAGCTATTAGTTGTTGTTTTTACAGGTAAAATCAAAGTATTGGTCACAACTAAAATTACAACAAATATTTCCTTTGCTAAAACAATGCATGAAAAGTATTCATTTAGTATGGTAAAATTATCATAGTAAAAAGTATTAATCTATCATAATTTTAAAATTATAATTATTTATAATATGATGAATAATTCTTTCTTTTTTTTTGAGGGGGGAAGGGGGGGTGTGGGCCGATTGCGTGATAAAGGGGAACACCTATAAGTCGTCACTCTCCGACCCCTTCCAATACTGCCTCAGTCTGAACACCTTAAACCCAAAAATACAACATGCACATGTATATATATATAGAGAGAGAGAGAGAGAGTGTGGGTGTGTGTGAACACTCTTATTTGATCATGTTTATGCTGCTGCTATTATTAGGGCCTTCCGAGTAATGGGTGTCACGTCCCGGATCATCAAGGGTCACGACACGGTCATGCCATCAAGTCTATATCCTCACTAGCATGAAGCTCTCATTATTGAAAATGAATCCAAATTCAACAATATTAATGCTAAGCAATAAAATTATTTTTCGCAACAAAAAAATATAAATCTGAAAGTTTAACTATAGAAACAAGTCCTACTAACTAGATAGAAGAAGAAGTAACTCCAAAAAAAAAATTATTTATAGAACTTATGCATCGACGCCACATGTGGATTCCTTGATTAGCTACTAACCCCAAGATAGCTCCTCCTAACATTCCTCATACCCTCATTTGCAAGATACAATAAGTGGCATGAGTGACTAATCGCCCAGTAAGCGGTCCCTACATTTTAGCTAATGCGAGAATAACACATTGATAATGCATAAGTACTATATTTGCCAGCGTGTTCAAAACCAAATGAAATAAATAAGGAAAATATAACACTTAGAAACATTTGCAAAAGGATGAGAACTCTAAACTTTATAATAAAAATAAATGTGTACAAAATAATCGTGTGTGACAACAATAATCTTATTTAAATAGTGCAAGTGCTTTCGTAAATAAACCATTTTTAGTTAAATAGGTATGCTCTCATTCACTAACTACATAACACAAATCATACTTATTTCTGACTATTATTATAGCCCATAGTCCGGGCCTTAATCTTTAACTCCGATTGAGAGCGTCAAACAGAAGTTCTCCATTTATAGCCTGATTGAAAAGGTCAAAAAGAAGTTCTCAATTTATTACTCCAACTGAGAGGATCAAACAGAAGTTTTCAGTTTTTAACCCCAACTGAGAGGGTTCGGAATAATTTTAGTTTTTCCCCAATTAACAGTAATTTCGTTAATGGTTGAGCATATTCCATCTACCAGTCGATGAAATTGAGCATACTTTATTATTACTTTAAAAAAAAAAGTAACATAATATTTGTCACACGTGTCTCAATTTTGAAAAAAGGTCAAAAGCATAATGCACAATAGAGTAATTTTGACACAATGTAATGATTTTCAATTTTGAAAATTTACAAAGTGCTTAAATAAGTATTTGATGGAAATACCTACCGCATGTACCTCAATTTTGGACTTCTAACCCCTTGATCTTGCAGTATCTCCATTCGTAGATAAGTCTCCTATCCTTTCTTCTAACGAAAGCTTTTTTAAAATCATGTCCAATGAGAAAGTAGATGAGCAGCCGATAGAGGATTTCCTCATTGACTTGGCAGCTCTATTCGATAAGTCCAAATCCGATCACCAAGAAGAGAGAGGTGGGGAGGAAGTCAGTTGTAGTAGGAAACATATATCTAGGGAAGAGTCAGAGAGAAGAAAATTCGAGGACCTGATGGTCGCGTCTGGTTGTCGCTTCTTATAGGGTTTTTTCTTCCTGCATAAAAGAGAGAGTTAGGTGTGATTCGAGCTTAATTTGGGATATCTGATGACTTTATGATTCAAGTCCCTGCTTCATTTGAGCGCCTTTATTCACCACCTAAGAGCTTTGTATGCTTCTATGTGGCTCAGCTAGAGGCTGGGCTAGAATTTCCCATACCAACTTTCTTTTCGGAAGTTTGTATTCTATTCAAAATTTCTTTGAATCAACTCATTCTCAAAGCTTTTAGCATTCTTGCTGGATTTTATATGTTGGTGAGAAATTTAGTCGAGAACTCCTCTGCCGCTCAATTTCATTCCTTCTTCATGCTGAAGAAAGCGAGCCCTTGTCTGTTCTAGAGATGCTCATTTCTTTCCTTCTGACTCACCTGTTAAAAAATAGAAGAGACATTATTTCTTTGTATCTTCTCCTATTCCATGATTTTTTTCCCACAGAATTGATTCCAACTGCGCCTAACTCTCCTAGGTACTCCACTCGTACCCGTCCTATTGCTTTTCAGGTTTCAGGCACGATTAGAACGATTGAATACTTTCCATTATGCATAAGAAATGTTTATTAGGACAAATTGGGATGGGGAAATACTATCCCTGTAAAAGGAAAAACAACTTGAAAGGCAAGAATAAGAATTAATGAATCTCTTTTGTTTATATATATAGAAAAATTATATCAATTTAATTAATATATTAAAAATAATAAATATTAATTATAATAACTCTCGTTCAATTAATATACTAATATAATTATAAATAAATTGCAATAACTTACCACTCACTTAATTAACTCACTAGTCATATTAATGAATCTCCATCGTGGTAAATTGGACAATATAAGGTAATATTCTTACATTACCATGTGCAAGTATTCAATGGACATCTATGGTGATGTGGTCGAGGTTTTTTGCTAAGGAATAAATCGGGATTTTACCACGACGGAATTTTACACCAGGTGAAATATAGTTTCCGCAAAATGTGTAATCCTCAAGGAGGGGTCTTGTCAATGAGTAGTAGTCTTGGATTAAAAAATTAGTATTTTGGTATTTATAGGGGTGTTGGAAATTATATGGTGTGATAGATTTTATGTACTTATGGTGTGCCTCCTATATATCCAATTACTCTTTTGCCCTTATAATTTTATATATTTTTTTACTAATGTATATCATACAGCCCCCCACTCTCGGACGGAATATGAACTTTCTGGTAGAATATTTTGTGCGAGAGTAAATATTTTTCTGAATTGAGTTAACACATGGGAGTGGGTGC
>NC_026152.1:11564854-11602015 GCF_000512975.1 Sesamum indicum
CGCGGCCGGGGGGGGGGGGAGGGGTGCACCAGGAGGTCCCCCCGAGCCCCGCTCGTGCCTCGAGTTGGTGCACCAGGTGGAGTGCGGCGCACCAGGCGATGTAACTCGAGCTCTCCTCAAGCTTAGCTTGAGTCTTCAAGTGTTGTGAGGAGGTGCTAATTTTTGCGTCACCTGGGTTTTGAACGCAGGTTAAAAGGGTGGTAAGTAGGAACTCCTCCTACCACTACACCATCAAATATTTTTTAACAATACTTGCTCTCATTTTTTATTGGTAGTGGTTATTCAGAATTTACTCATCTTTCGCGACAAACTCTTCCATTTATTTTGAGAAATTCGACGTCATCTTCAAGAGATGAGATTCCCCATAAACAATTCTTACATTTGGTAATGGAGCCCCCCCAAGATTTCGGAGAGGGTGAAGCGGCGCAATTTTTTTTAAGGCGTAGCCTCTTGGGGTGATTTCTTCACCATCCATTAGGTTGAACTTTTGGTAGAGAACTCGATAGTACTCCATATTGCCTCTAGTGATGTTTTTGCTCAAGCCCCATAGTTAGGTTTTTACCAACTTCGGACGGTGGGGGCAAAATTTTCCGATTCCAAGGCAAAATTTTCCGATTCCAATAATTTTTAAGAGGGGATGTTGCCTCAAAGGATACTTCATGTCCCGGAGTCGGTCTTTCACCAACTTCAAAGGGATGTAAAGTTTCCGGGGCGACATTATTAACGAGGATCTCAATGAAAGTTCCATTTAGGGGGTCCCGGGGCAATAGCGACTTTTGTCTATATGACAATGACGATTTTTGCCTCTAGGGTCCTCGTGAAACTTCAAGGATCTCTATGTCTAAGTTTGTTTTGTTTGTTGGGACGACGACAAGAAAACCAACTTCATTACTCAAAATTTGGAATACAAAGTTTTTCGGAAAATCAAAAGGGGATAAGGATATGTCGAGCTACTACTCGAGTTTTCTCCTATTACAAGTGACTAGCCAAAAAATAATTTTTTCCGCTACGTGAACTTTGAGTTCCTCCTTCATGGCTTGTTGATCTTTTTGAGGTCACGGGATGACTCCTGCGGTGGGATAGTTATCGTCACGAGGAGTTCGCACATTCGGCCCACGGTCAAATTGGCGTCCTTGTGCATAGTGGTTGACATATTCCTTTAAGTATCCCTGCTGGATCAATTTTTCTATCTCATTCTTCAGGTGATGGCATTCCTCCATCATGTGTCCCCTGTCTCGGTGAAAATGACAATATTTGTCGGATTTAAATCTCTTGGGGTTATCTTTCATCTTTGCCGGCCATTGACTGATTATCCCTTGTTGTTCCGCCACCATTAATATCTCCCCCTTGGGAGCATTCAAAGGGGTATAGTGAGCAAACCCCGCCGGAGGTACATGCTTGCGTTCCTCTTTCTTTTTCGGCACTTTTTCCTCTTCCCGACCCTTCCTTTTGCCGCTAAGGGAAGGATCCAAAGCATTAGACTCCTCAATCCGGATGTATTTCTGGGAGCGCACGAGTAAGTCTTCCATGGTGCTAGGGGGCTTGCCGGCTATAGACTCTTTGAATCTTCCCGGTTGTAGATTCTGTTGGACAATACTGGCTAACAACTCTTGATTAACATGAGGAACCTCATGCACTGCATCTACGAACCTTTGCATGAAGTCTCTCAGAGTCTCGTCTTCCCTCTGACGAATAGTAAATAGATATGCCGCTGTTTTCGGGACTTTTTTGTTCATGGAGAAGTGGTGCAAAAAGCATTGAACCAACTGCTCGAGGCTGGAAATAGTTCCAGCGGGCAGTTGGTTAAACCAAGCCAACGCTCGTTTTGAGAGTGTAGTGCGGAAAACCTTACAATAGGCGGCATCACTCAGATCATACCAATCAATCTTGGCATAAAATTTGTCTAAGTGTTCTTGTGGGTCTCCCGTTCCATCATACTTCGATAGATTCGACACCTTGAGACCAGCTGGGAGCGCCTCTGCCCGAATGTTGGAGGCAAATGGGCTCCGTCTTGGAGGTGCCACAGCCAACAGCGAGTAGGAATCCTCGGCTCTTCGAGTTGGTGGGGGGGCGGAAGATTCTCGATTATGGAGATTCCGATCTTGAGTTTGTGCAACTTCGGGTCTGGAGATCCGACTGTTTACTTCCTCTCGCCTCTGCTCCTCCTCCTCGGGAGCCGAGGATAGTTCTCGACTTCTGCAAGGGGAAGGAGGGGGCGGGTTCACTGGTTGTTGCGCCACAAATTGGGCCACGGCTTGAGCCGCAGCTCGTGTAGACGCGTCTCGTATCAAGGTTAGCAAGGCCTCCTGTGTCAGCTGGATCATCGGTTCTTAGGGTGGAGCCTCCGGGGGGAGCACTCCGGTTGGGGGCACGGCCGAAAATTTTTTATGTGACGAGGGGAGTCCCCCATTGAGGGGTGTTTGCTGGTGCGTTAGGGGGGTTACCTCCTGAGCAACTGGCTGTTCGCCAGGGGGGTTCTGTTCCATTCCGTTTCTCGCGTTTAGATCGTGTACGTCACGGATTGCATTTAGATCGTGTACGTCACGGGCTCGGGACCTGGTGTGCATGCTCAACGTCGAGGTGAAATTTGTTCCCACAGACGGCGCCAATGATGTGGTCGAGATTTTTTGCTAAGGAATAAATTGGGATTTTACCACGACGGAATTTTACACCAGGTGAAATATAGTTTCTGCAAAATGTGTAATCCTCAAGAAGGAGGGGTCTTGTCAATGAGTAGTAGTCTTGGATTAAAAATTAGTATTTTGGTATTTATAGGGGTGTTGGAAATTATATGGTGTGATAGGTTTTATGTACTTATGGTGTGCCTCCTATATATCCAATTACTCTTTTGCCCTTATAATTTTATATATTTTTTTACTAATGTATATCATATGGATTTATTTATTTAACTATTTATAAATATAATTATTATTTTATTTAATATATTTAGTTTAAATATATAAAAGACTTATTATTGTATTGATAGTTTCAAATTAAAGAGTACATTCAAATAAAATAAGTATATAAATTATTATAAAACTTAACTGTACTCATTTTTCAAACGAGTTATATTTGGATTGATGGATTTAGATGGTATGAAAAATATAGAGAAAACATTACAAAAAAAAAATAATTTTTTCCATTAAATCAATACTACGAACTATAACAAAACAAAATCAATGAAAAATTTAAATTTCTATCACGATTAATTAATATTTTTCATGATTTTAGCTCTAATTTAACTAATTTTCACCTCACTTGCATAAACATCGAGTAATGAGCGATGCACAATCATAATTAGTTTGTATTTACCATGGTTTTCTTTTTCTTCTTTTGACTACCAATTAATTATAGTAAAAAATTATATTTTATTAGACTATGATAATTAGTATTGATTTGCTCTGATGTTTAGTCGCAGTGTTTTCATATTTTTTACTACCTAAAGAATGCTAATATTCACACACACACACACACATATATATATATATATATATCATTACAATACGTCAAATTTTACCATGTGAAAATGAGTTGGACAAGACATAAGTGGAATTTAGTGTCCAAAAGGTGAAAAGGATATGAATCCCACTTTAATGAGTAAGAGCCACTTACGGCGAGAGATGAATTTGTTTCAATTCTCTAAGGTTCCATCAAAAATATAAAAAACTGTAAATTTGTTTTCATTTACTATGTCGATTGGAAAGTTCTATAATTTGATATGACATTTATTGTTTTAGATACATTTTTAGTTTAATTCACATATATATATATATATATAATTCAGCAAAGATGTTTTATGATTGTAGACTTTGATAATAATACTTTATATTTACTACAACAAAATATAATATTAATGATAAAATAATAAGTACAATGTAAAATTTTCACTAAAAATATATATTAAATGATAATAATTTTTATCTTGTCACTATATAAATTATTAATAATAAAAATTCTGCATATAGTTGCACTACAAAAAAAAAGCCTTATTGGGACAGATTTCTGGGACGGCTAACACATGTCCAAAATCCGACCCAATTGGGACGACTTCATATGAAATTGGAACGGAATGTCTCGTTCTAATATTCACTGTCCTAAAATAACAAGGTCGTCCGAACATCCGTCCCAAAATAGACAAAAAGTTAGTAATCGTCCAAAAGCGTCCCAAATGTTGTTCCAAGATTTTGGTCGGTAATAGTTTGGGACGATATTTGTGACGATGGCAAAATTGTTCCACATTTGGGACAACCTGAAGATGTCCAATTTTCTAATAGAATATTCTCCAAAATGTCATCCCAACAAGCCAGCCATAATTCCATACACCACAATTTCAACAATTAAATTTTAACAGCCACTTTGTGTCATCCTAAATTTAATATTTTGTACTTATTTTGGAAAAATAAATTCAAACATTTGGGATGAAAATTGGAACAGAGTCGTCCCAAAGACCATCCCAATAGTTTTTAAATTCCCGCGACAACCTAAAAATCTCGAAAAATTCAAATTCAAATTAAATTCAATTTTCGCAAACCATCCCAAAATTGTCCAAAAGTGCGTCCTAAAATCAATCCGAGGGGTAAAAATTTCAAAAATCCCAAAAATTTAGGACTGCATTTGGGACGGAGTTTGGGACAGTTGTTCATCTCCCGTCCCAAAGTCTCTCCTAACGTGGCATCCCATTTCGTCCTTAAATAATAGTCTAATTTTTCAAATACGATATATTGATGTCCGTAATCTAGATTGGCTTGAAATTTCAAGTAATATAACATCAATGTGATCATATCTAGTGGTCGAATCTAAAATTGGTTGCTTCCATCGAATAATTTACTATAATGATGGTTGAATACAAAAGCAGTTTTATAAGTATCAACATTGAATTATCATATTCCTTCTTAGTAAACATATGATATAATTTTTTTAATTTCTATGAAATTCAATTGAGTTGTAATACAAATATTAATAATTAATTTACACAATTCGGTGTAGTACATGTATTTTTTTATGATTTTTTCTAATTTTTTAAATTGATAAATAATTTTAATAAATTATTTTGGGACGAAATTTAGGATGATTCCATTATATTTCGGATGGATATTGTTAAATATGACATCATTTTGTTAAGTTACTATCTTTGAATAACAACTACTAATGTCATTCGAAAATACTAATAAAGAATTTGAATTTAGACCCCAAATCCCTAAACTCATTTCCCTTTTCACCACATTTCTGTCCGGAAAACCGCATCTCTCACTCTGCTCAAACATCTGGTAATTTTTTTAAAAAAAAACTTATAACGAAGTCTTTACCGATTGATGTTTTGATCTATTTTACGCTACTGGTACAACAACTTTCTGCTAAATTCCAGTTAAATATCTTATTTTAGAACACTGTTTTGGGAGAAAGCAGGGCTGAGTCTTTTGTATGGTTTTCAAGGCATTGACATTAGATACCGCTCGCCCGTGGACCAGAGACTACAGAGCATCGACATCCAATGCTGCCTCACTGCCCAAACCTCCCGTCTCAACGCAGCTTCAGAAAATCAAACTTATGTTGAACATGCTCTTTAACAAGATGGGGATCTAGATGTTGCGCTCCGACAAGCCACAGGCTGCTAATACCCCAATTGAGGAGTCCACACAGCAGCAAAACGAAGAAGCTGCAAATCCTCAGCCAACCGACCAGCATTCGCCCTAGTCATTACATTAGGATTTAAATTTTAATACTTTTTTTTTTTGAAATTAGAATTGTTAACTATATACTTTGGATCTAAATTATTCGGCTAATTTTAATTTCTTTCATATGAAAAATATTGTCTTCAAACATAAATTTAATATAGTAAAATTTTGCCCAACAAAAAAATATAAAAATAAAAAAGAATTTTTTTAAAAAATTTAAATAAACACAGGGATGGAATTTGGGACGAAATACAAAAAGAAAAAAAAAAAACACGTCCTAAAAGCCATCCAAAACACTGTCCCAAAATCGTTCAAAAAATACTACGTCTGATTTAAAAGTTACATCCCAAATCGAACTTATATTTTAATTAAAAGTCCCAAATGGAATTTGGGGAGACATTCCGTCCCAAATAAAAAAAGAAAATATGTCGGCAAGGTTGTACCAAACGTCGTCACAAACTGGCCGTAAGGCGGTCCCAAACTTATATTTCAATTATTCGTCCTTTTGACGGATTTTGGGACGGCTTTTGTTGTCGTCCCAAATTGTGGGACGACTTCAACAAACCTTCCGAAAGTCGTCCGCAATTTTTTTCAATAGGGTATTTCGAATGGACATCGTTTCATCCCAAAACCGTCATAAATGCCATCCCAAAAATAAAATAGGACTTCAATCCATTTCGAAATTCGTCCCAAACAACCGTTCTGATAAAATCTATTTTTTGTAGTGTTACTAAAAATAATTAATGGCACATCTACAGTAACAACATTATTTGTTATCAATAGATTTCATTATATATCCAATTATCTAATCCCAACTTTATGCATGATTTTTTATTACTAACTTTATTAACAAAAGCTTTTACAAAATAATACTTACTATTAAAACCACAAAATTTATTATTATGACAAGATAAAAGTTGTTGTAACTAAATAATAATTATAAGATCTTCAATTTCATATATACATATTATATTAAAATATATATATATATTTGAAAGGGATACAAAAGAGAATTATGTATTTTTTTTCTTTATATTCTACGTTTATATATAAACATATGCATCAAATACACAAAAATTATAGGTGGTTTTATTCAACCAATGGAATAATATTCAACTTATATATGAATTATAGGTGGTTTTATTCAACCAATGGAATAATATTGAATTTATATATGTCTGTTTGTTAACTAATTGGTTGAAAATAATAGCCGTCCCTAACCATTGATTACATTACCGGTCATGAATATATATGAGGACCGTCAGTTCATGGTCCCTAGCAGTAATTTAAACTATATATATATATATGTATGTATATATATATATGTATATATATATATTTATTTTTTGACGTTTCATTTTGTAATTTTCAAAGTCTACCCATCGATCCTTTTGATATGCGTCTCTCGTAAACTTAATATAAAATTATAATATACTAGTTATGTATTTTTACAAATTGCTTAGATAATTTCTTCCGTCAAATAATTTTTCGTACAAGCTTCGAAGAATATAAGATGATAAATTCTTAACGGACGGAATAGGTCTAATGAAATTTTTGGGTAAACTAGATTAACATCCCTAAAGTTAGATCAAATTATACAAACAGTTCCTGTGTTTTATAAAATTACAGCTACACCTCTTGAGGGGGGTTAGTGTAATATTTTCAGAGGGTGTTTTTGTAAATTTTTCATTTAAATAGGGAGTGCAGTTGTATTTGCAACTATAACCTCAAAGGGTGTAACTGTAATTTTATAAAAAATTGGAGGTATTTGTATATTTTAGCCTAATCTCAAAGGGTGTCCATGTAATTTGCCCAATTATATATATTAATCTTTGGAGGGTTGATGTTAATCTTGAATATTATCGCATGTTAAAACAATGAGTAATTGCTTAATTGTATTACAATATTAGATTTCAAAAAATGAATTATAATATTTGTGATGCAAAATATTCGTGATATTTACTAAAATTTCCATTCTAGTGGTTGAAATTTTTGCACTTTTATCGAATATAACAGTATAACACATTACGACCACAATAAGTATGAATCCAGTATGACTATATATTGTGAACATAATTTTAATTGTGAGAAATTAAAAACATATATATCAAATTAATAATTATTCATCATTAATTTATGATCTCAAAATTATATTTCTGATAATACATAATTGTATCATGCATACATATTTTCTTGTATTTTCAAACATATACATATAGGATTTTTTTTTAGTAAGAACGATGAACTATTATTAATTGAATTGATTATAATTATTCTTGTCAAATATCGATCATTTCAATAATCATACTCTGATCAATAATATCATATAAATAAAATATAATCTATACCTACCATTACAGTAAAAACAACACCTACTATTAATAGACTTCCCACACATAAGGCGGGGTTCGAATCCATGATCTGTAAGAAAAACTTAACACCTTTAGTTTAACATTAAGTTGGTGTTTGAAGAAAGAATTGTAAGTTGAGCTGTAACAAAATTTGAGTATTTGAAAACAAAAGTGGAAAGTAAAAAGAGTTAGCTTAATAAAGTAGTTGAAAACTGCTTATACCTTTTGATTTAAATTAAATTATTTTAAACATGTCAAAAACTAAAATTATAAATAAAAAATACACTTTAAAATTTATTTTCAATAATAAAATTAGGGAAATTGCAATTTTCGTCCAGTTTTTTAGGGGCGGTGGCGTTTCCAGTCCAGGTCTATTCTAAAATAGAATTGTAGAACAGTAATTAAAAAAAATTGGCAATTTTAGGACAAATTACCCTAAATCAGCCGGAACAGTAATTAAAAAAAATTGGCAATTTTAGGACAAATTACCCTAAATCAGCCGGAATTGTGCACGTTTGGGCACGTGAGTGTATGAAAATTGGGGGAAGCATACGTGCCCGGTTAAATAGATCACGTGTAAAAAAAAAGAGGGAGGCAACATGACGTGGCAAGCTGACGTGGAAAAAAAGGCCACGTCAGCTTGCCAACGTGGAAAGTTCTGGAGGGAAAACAGAGGGCACGTCTTGCTTCCCTCAAATCCCTCTTGTCCGAAATCTCGGATTCCCCTCACTGGTCAGAAAACCCTCTTCTGCCTCCACTTCTGCTGGCCTTGCTCTCCACCCTCCGCCGAGTCGAGACCCTCTGCCAGCACTGCTCCGACGCTTCTTTCAGTCGCGGGAAGCTGTTGATGCAATCCGACCTTGATATGGCTGCCGGTTGGTTGTCGAAGCAGATTAACGATCTCGAGCTCTTACTTCGCTCCGGCGTTCTCCACCAGTCCACCGCCATTGTTCTCTCTCGCCCCAATCCGAGTTCCTCGAAAGAGGAACTAACGTTTTTCATCAAAGACCTCTTCACTAGGCTCCAGATCGGTGGGCTGGAGTTCAAGCGGAAGGGCTTGGAGTCGTTAATTCAGCTTCTATCGGATGACGATAAGTCTGCCGCTCTTGTCGCGAAAGAAGGGAATGTGGGCTGCTTGATTTCTCTGCTCGATCTAAATGCTCATGATTCCCTCAGAGAACTGGCGGTTCACGCAGTTTCCTTGCTCGTTTCCTCCGGCGATTTGCCGCGGAAAATTGTTTTTGAGGAGGGGGCTCTTGGCCCCTTGTTGAGAATTATCGACTACAGCTCAGCACCGATAAAGGAAAAGGCCTCCATAGCTGTGGAGTCCATCACTGCTGATCCCGATAAAGGAAAAGGCCTCCATAGCTGTGGAGTCCATCACTGCTGATCCCGATAAAGGAAAAGGCCTCCTTACTCTGTAAAAGAGGTGAGAAGACGACGGCACGTGAGAAAGACGTGCCCTCTGTTTTCCCTCCAAAACTTTCCACGTTGGCAAGCTGACGTGGCCTTTTTTCCACGTCAGCTTGCCACGTCATGTTGCCCCCCCTTTTTTTTTTACACGTAATCTATTTAACCGGCCACGTATGCTTCCCCCAATTTTCAGACGCTCACGTGACCCAAACATGCACAATTCCGGCTGATTTAGGGTAATTTGTCCTAAAATTGCCAATTTTTTTTAATTACTGTTCTACAATTCTATTTTGGAATAGATCTGGACTGAAAACGCCACCGCCTCTAAGAAACTGGACGAAAATTACAATTTGCCCATAAAATTATAAGCATTTATCTTAAGTCATTGCAAGCACCACTACACTTTAAAAAAAAAAAAAAAAAAAAAACCTTGATTTTGATTGATGCATTAATTTACATGATTAAGTAAATATTTCAATAAATTGATTGATACATCATATAATTACAAACTATGAAATAAATTATAACAAACTCACTTTAACAAATACCGATAGAATTCAAGCTTATGATTTCGAATTAGTTCATGTTACTTCAACCTTAAAAACTAGGGTTAATTACACTTCCTCTCCTTCTCCACTCCCAAATTTGGCGTAATTATATGTAGGCTTCTTGTAGTTTGAAAAATGACATCTAACACTCTGAGATTTGCTTTCATCTAACAAATAAGTCATTCCGTTAGTCAAAGTTCACCTAGTTTGTTGATATTAATAAAAAAATTAGAAAAATAATTTATATTTACCGTCATTTGACCTGCAATAAGTCAGTATTAAGTTAATTTAGGGTAAATATGAATTGTCATTCAATTGTTTTATTAATATCAGCAAATTCAGTAAAATCTAACTAATGGAGAAATTTATTTGTTAGATAGAAACAAATTTAAAAAGTATTAAATATAATTTGCTAGATCATAAAATAATTAACATGTAATTACACTAAATTTCACATAAAGATGATGAAATTATCTCTACCAACTATGCTAAGACATCATGTGCTCTTTCTTACCTTGACGAGCGTGCATACATATTGAAAGGAGGTCTGTGCAAGGCCCTGAGTCCATGTGACCTCTGCCTTACATAATTAGACTAGTTTATAGGCAAATTGTGGGTTGATTCCAAAGCCTCACGGTCTATAAAAACTTTATTTTTTTTATTGGATTCAGTAAAATCATTTTGAATTCCATGGAGTAATGAGTAATCTAATATATTATTTTATAAATTTATGTATGAAATATTAATTTGACACACTTTACATACATATATATTAACGTAAATTACAATTAATTTCCTTAAAGTTTGATATAATTACAAATATCTTTTCATTATTTAAAAATTACGAATATTCTTTAATGGTCGTCTAATAATTAGCCCAATACATTAATTTTTATTAAGTTTCCACCTATTTTTGTGATAAATTGAATAAATTCTTGATGAACTATAAATTATTATTTTACTTATTTTTTAAAATTCTTTATGTGCTTCTTGTTTTGAGTTATTGATATATTAAATCCATTTTGAATTTATATATATTGGATAATGTAATAAATTACGTATTATTAGAAAAGCTGATAAATTTAGAAATTAAAGCATTGTTTCCAATTTGACGTTCTACAATTATTAAAAAGAGTTGAACAAATCACAGTCTTGAAAATACAGTTGCATTTTTATATATTTAATTGAGACCAATCAAATTGAAGTTGTAGTTATTCACTGCAACAAAAAATACGGTTCCTTCAATATAATTACGTACGAGTGATGTGTACTTTTCTAAATATTCCCCTTAATTTGTTGGGATAATTGTACCACTTTTTCTCATGTTTGATATAACTATACGTAATTTTTTTATAATTTAAAAAATTATATTTAGTACTCTTGAGATTTTTTACTATCTAAATAAATAAATCGTTCCATTAATCAAAATTCAACACCAAATTTGTTGGTTTTAGCAAAAAAAACAATTAAACGAGAATATATATTTATTCTCTATTAACTTATTACCAACTTATTGCATGTCAAACAAATTTTTTCTAGCCAAACAACTCTTGTAAATTTTTACACGCTAATGCATGTGATGATGTATACTTTCACCCTTATAAGTAACTTTGATCAGAAAAGAGTTGTTTGACATGCAATAAAATAAGTCAATCAAGAATAATGAATTTTCATTCAACGATTTTACAAATTTCATGAATTTTACAAATGAAGGGATCTATTTATAATTAAAAAACAAACATAATGGGCGTTAATTGTAATTTCCAGACAATATAATTTACGTATTAAATTTTGGAAAAAAAAAAACACGATGCATTACGTTACATTGTAATGATTAGGAATTCGTACATGATCATAATGAATTTGGATAGCTAATTAGGTCAATCTTAGGAAGATTGGACTTAGAATATTCCTGTGATTAATTTTCCACATTCACATTGACAACTTCCGAAATTACAAAAACATGTCCTATGTGGTCAAATAAAATCAAACTAGGCTCGGTTTATAATTTTATCCCAAAGAAATTAGTAAGAGTCAGACACAAACGTTTCTCCAAGATATAGTTTTAATATTCGAAAATTTTTAGTTCAAATCAAATTTTAATTAGACTTACATAAGTCGCGTAATAAATATAATATATCTATTATCTAATTAATGTAAAATCCAAAAAAAAATTTAATCATGCAACTACTATGTTATATTTGATGTTTGATTAATTCAATTCAAACAGACAAAAATTTTCCTCTGACTTTCTTATATTTTAATCACGAATTGTGTAATAATTTTGAGCTTACGTTGACTGAGGTCAAGATGCAAAATCAGGTTCAAATACGGCATCTGGTGGAGTAATAATTAATAACAAGATATGATTAATTAAATTGAATTAAATTAATTACATAAGTAGGGACCAAAACACGTGAATAGCCACACCATCAAGGTAAGATTGATACAAGTTCGGCATGTAACTTTTTTCTATAAAATAACGAAAGGTAATTTATTCCAATGATGTTTTAGTTTTGTGGTTAGGATTTAGATTGAGATTTTACGAACAAGTTCGAGATCATGAGTTCGAGTCACTTCAAATGTATGAGTATTTATCTCACTTTATGTGAATTATTGTAATTTATTTGTCCTTAGTTATTTGCTGAATCGATGTGATTCGTCTACTAATTTTGGTTATGATGTATTAGTTGAATAGATGTATTACTGAAATAATAAAAAATAATTTATATTTTGTCTTTTATGCTTTCTGTCTAAATTGTTCTTTTTGATACTTTATCAACCAAAATACATGAAATTTACAGTTTGTTGTGTAAAATCACTTTCTTATAGTTAATTTCATTAAAAAAAATGATCACATACATGTCATTTGTTATTTTGAACGGAATAAAAACGTCAATTCTAAAATATTTTTTTTAGATGTATTCATTTTATAGCCTTTGGAGTGACGAATTTATCCAAAAATAATTTCTAAAAAATTAATGTTTCAACTCTTAAAAAAATAACATGTGATGCACATGTAATCGCTTTTCCACCGCAAAATGATTATGGACAGGTACAGGTGAAAATGTATAAAAAGCATCCCAGGTGAAATGTTATAAGTGTAAATTGTAAATTTGGTATACTTTGGATGGTAAAGTGTAATTTAATCACACAAATAATAAATTAAGTAGAAAAATACAAATAATTTGCTTGTAATATTAAAAATGTGCAAATTATTCATTATAAAAAAAAAATAACAATTTACGACTTTGTATTTTTAAAAATACAGCAATTTAATCTATGTAATTTTAAAATAAAATAATTTATTTCCTTAAATAGGGAGCTAAATTATTATTTTTTTTATAAAAAAATTTAATCATTTACAATATCACATACATATAAATTACATTAAACTTGATGAATTAATCTTTACTCAAAGCTATTTTTTTGTAGAAAAAGGGTAATGATTAGTGGGGCTCCTGAGGTGGGCATTGGCTTGGCATTCACCGCGTTCACATTCACATTCACATACACATTCACATTACGCGTCGGTCTTGAGAGCACATGTTGAATTAGACCTTTGTTCTGGCTCTGAATGATAATTAGGTCCCCCCGATAACCGTGTTTCAAAACATGTGTTCTTACAATTTTTATCTTTAAAACGTCAGCGCGTCTTTTGACGCAAAATATTTTATTGCAGGTAAGAAAACAGTAGGGATTTGGAAGGGCTGCCCAATTTGTACACTCGTTTCTTTTGCTTCCTGGTTCGTCGCTTTGTGTACGACAGCTCACTCCCTCACAATAAATACCCCTCGAACCCCCTTTCTTCTGCAACTTCCAGCCTTCTCTCTTTCTCTCTCTTCTTCTCTCTCTCTCTCAATCTTTGAGTGTGTGTGAGTGTGAGTGCGTGTAGGAGCAGGCATGGAGGATAATTCAAAGCAGCCACTTCTTGTACACGAGGAAGAAGACCAAGTCCCGGATCTTATCTCCGTGCCGAGGTACTCGTTCCAGAGGCTATCGAACTTGTCGTTCTTCTCGTCGTTCGTCGCCGACGAAGATGACATTGCTCCGATCGAGAGCTTTGGTGGGTTTATGTCAGCGTTCAAGGAGGAGTCGGGCAAGCTCTGGTACTTGGCGGGCCCAGCTATTTTCAGCTCCGTTGCCCAGTACGCACTCGGTGCCATGACTCAGACCTTCGCGGGACATGTCGGGACCCTTGACCTTGCCGCCTTCTCCATCGAGAACTCTGTCATCGCCGGTTTATCTCTCGGCGTTATGGTACGTATATGTAACCTTTTCCCTCTACTGTGTTGCTCTTGTTTTAACAGGTTTTGGGTGATTACGTCCTTCGGACATTTAATTCTTGAGATAATCATAATTAGATCAATGTTTTGTAATACCTGGAAACTTGAAGCATATGTGGTAATGATGTACCCTCCTTTTGGTTCAAGAGGGATATTCGTTTAAAGCGTGAATCGGTTCCACAAACATGTGCATACTTTTTGTGTGAGTTGAAAGAAAAAACCCTTTTTCGATTCAAGTTTTTATTCAACTTCTGCAAGTCTATTTAATATAATATATATATTCTGTGTACAAAATAATTGGATTAAAAATGGAAAATTCAGTGGGTCGTTTGTATACGTGTTACCTTTCTAGTATATTCTGTTTGCTTTCTTGAACTGGGTTTGAATTGGATGAGTATGTGGAGCAGCTGGGAATGGGAAGCGCGGTAGAAACCCTCTGCGGACAGGCCTTCGGGGCCGGGCAGCTGGACATGCTGGGCGTCTATTTGCAGAGATCATGGATCATCCTCCTCGCCACCGCATTCGTCATGATGTTTCTCTACATCTTCGCATTACCATTCTTGCTAGTAATCGGGCAGACGCCAAGCATCTCGCGGACCGCCGGAAAGTTTGCCATCTGGATGATTCCTCAGCTCTTTGCCTACGCCTTGAATTTCCCGACGGCCAAGTTCTTGCAGGCCCAGAGTAAAATCTTGGCCATGGCCGTGATCTCCGCGGTGGCGTTGGTGTTGCACATACTCTTCAGCTGGTTGCTGATGCTGAAACTCGGGTGGGGGATGGCCGCCGGCGCGGCGGTGCTGGACGCTTCTTGGTGGTTCATCGTCATAGCCCAAGTGATTTACATATTCAGCGGGACATGTGGTAAAGCGTGGCCTGGATTTACCTTGAGGTCATTTCAAAACATCTGGGGTTTTGTGAGACTGTCTCTTGCATCAGCCGTTATGTTGTGGTAAGTAGATTGTCGCATGATGTTCTTGTCAATTCTTAAATTCTTACTAATCCAGGGAACATAATAATTAACAAAACCATTTTCGTGTGAAATTCTTACATTTTGCGACTATACTTTTGAGGATTCTCTTTAACTCATGCACCCTTTTAATCTTGAATTCCGTGTTTCATATAAACTTGTCTATTCTTCAAGTATTTTTTACATGGATCGAGTACCAAAATATCACTACTTGCTGCTTATTATATAACTTTTGTAGTTAGATTTATAATATACTGATATGATATGATATATAATATTAATAATTTTATTGTCCACTCGTATAAAAAAAATCAATCACCGATTATTATCTTTTTATACCGTTTTCATATAAAGATATATTCATTAAAGATATAACTCAAATTATTTGTAAGCATAAAATAAAAGATTAATTTGATATTTAGGAATGTTTGTGGTTTCTATTGCCATAGGAACCGAGAGATGGTTGTTTAGTGTCACCCCCCAATTATTTATCATTGAAAAGGACAGTTTTGTTTCTACAGGGACGAGGGTGTAATTAATTAAACTCTACTTCTTATGTTTACAGCTTGGAAACCTGGTACTTCATGGCATTGGTCCTCTTTGCTGGATATCTCAAGAACGCAGAAGTTGCTGTAGCTGCTTTGTCTGTATGGTAAGTAGTGGTGGGGCCATCTTTACATCTATTCATTAATGGCCGTTGATTTGGCAGTAGAATTTTTTAATCTTATGAGCCTGAACTAATAGGAAATTCTAGTACATACCATCGGTCGAATTTGAACCAATCATATAGCAAGCGTAATACACTTATTGTATGATTGATGTATAATTTAAAAAAAGTAACCAATCATATAATAAATATGATGTACTTGTTTTGTAATTAATTTGATTTGACCAAATATGATGGAACAACAATTTTGTGTGAATTACTTGACATGGTCCAAATTAAAGATGTTGGACCACTTCACATCTAACCTAGACTGCGACAAGAAAAATACAGTTGGGTGCTTTTGTTTTATTGTCACACTTATTGAGTGGAATTTAATTATTTTATTGTCGTCTCGAATAGGATTAGTTTTATCTGTATTTTGAAATAAGTAATAATTTTAACTTTTCAATCTGATCATTGTGAACCAACTGTGTGTTTTTTATATACTGATCCGTGCAAGAATCTCACGAAACATCTATGAACTTTTGCAGCACGAACATACTAGGATTGACAAACACTATTGCAGTCGGATTCAACGCAGCAATAAGGTAATGCCGTTTTTCATACACATGAATTAATATTATGATTACATACGAATATTTTTTTTTGATATAATTAGTTACGTAATAAGATATATTAATTTCTCAAGACAATTTTCTTCTTTATTTACGATCGTGCAGTGTAAGAGTGTCGAACGAATTGGGAGCATCTCATCCAAGAACTGCTAAATTCTCAGTGGTGGTGATGGTGATATCGGTGTTCTTGATTGCCCTCATGAGTTCTGTCATCCTCCTCGTCTTTCAAGATGAATACCCTTCTTTATTCTCCGACAGCCCTGATGTCAAAGAAGTCGTATATGAACTCACACCTCTCCTCGCCTTCTCCATTGTTGTTAACAGCATTCAGCCGGCCCTGTCAGGTTAATTTTACTCCTCATTCATCATCTCAACATCGTACCTCAGTCTTGACTTACAAACGGGCAAGAAATTAACGTTTTTGCTTAATGCAGGAGTGGCGATCGGAGCCGGATGGCAAGGTTTGATTGCCAAAGTCAACATCCTGTCCTACTATGCATTCGGTGTTCCCCTCGGTCTCGTGATGGGCTATAAACTCGACATGGGAGTCAAAGTAAGCACACATTCTATGTGTATAAATAATTTGAGATTAAATAATTCTATGTTGAAACTATAATTTATTTTATTTTTACAAATATTAATTGCTACTATTGGATCTTACTTCCAGGGCATATGGTACGGAATGGTAGCAGGAACAGTTGTACAAACATTGGTCCTCTTTTGGATTGTTTACAGAACTGACTGGAACAAAGAGGTATTTTTGTTTAAAAAAAGAAAATCACCCCCCAATTTGACATTTTTTTTTAAAAATTAATTCCTTTACTTATTTAAAAATCCGAGTTTAAATTTTATTGCAGGCGTCGATTGCTGCTAGAAGGATCAAATACTGGAGAGGGGAGACAGAAGCTGCTAAAGCGAAGGACGTCGAGAAAGTTGCAAATCAAACAGAAGAAGTTCAATGAAATTTACGGGGCTGCAACTTTCGACGAAATTTTTTATTTTTTCCTTTTTTTGGTAATTAAAAAGATAGTGAAGAGGGGGTGTGATGGATGATGCATTGGATGTTAGTTCTTGGCGCTGTATGTTGTGAATGAGTGATCGATGGGGATGGATGTGCCTCATCATAGTGATGAGTTTGTACATGTTATGGGTTATAAACCATTTGCTCACATTTCAATTTTCGTGTTCTTACCTTTGCTAAATAGTGTAATAAATTAAGTCAACTTACCTTTGTATTTCGTCCAGCATCGACTAAAATTTATTACTTGTTAAACGATTATTTCATTTAAAATTTTAAAATTGTCAGTAAAATATATCAAATATCTCTTTTCTAACAGAACAAATTTTTAAATATGATGATCGTTTAATAAAATATTAACTGATAATTTAAAATTATCATTAAATTTTATATATTAAGTGATGATAATATTTATATATTTATCACTATACAGTAAATAACAAGAATTATATATAAATTTATTATTGTAAATAATTGACGACAGCACAATTTGATGACATTAATTATTCGTTGTCGCTAGTCCGTCACTATAAACGGGTCACTAGTTGTCTTTAAACAAATTTATTAATAATTTATTATTGCGATAAAATAAAAATTGTTATCACGAAATATATATAGTAAAAATAACAATAATAAAATTGTCACTTAAACTTTTCTTTTTCTTTATCGGTAATTCGCTCTTGTTTTGTTATGAAAAACAGGAAATATGGAACAACACAATTATAGGCCACATTATTATGACAGGAAGCTGATCATCCGTTGGGTGTGGGGCAAAATGGTTCACCAGCTTCGGCTGTCTTACAGATACGCAGCAGCACAATCAAGATTTTCTCTTAATTGCTTCATTCCGATGTATGGCCCATCGCAAACTGAAAGCAACCACATCGAGGGTTGGATTTAAGGTCGCTATAGATATTCTTAATGTTTGAAGGTGTGGTCGGAATCATATTGCTAATATCATTTATTTCTCATCCTTTCATATCCCTTTCACAGATAAGCCAAATGTCTGTCGGCTTAGTTGTAATGACGGATAGAGAATTAATAATATATTTAGATAGAAATATTTAGTAATTTTTTATATTAGTTAGAATGATGTACGTAGTCATTAGAATTTCTTAAATTTTTAACTTTGCCTAGTCGAGTTCTGTTCTGTTATTAGATTATGTCTCTTTTATTGTACGTTTGTAAATATTTGGCCTAAATTCATTACTCGATACTTTCTCATTAATCAAAGAATATTTCTCTAGAAATCCTATATTTTAGCATAATTTATTAGTTTAGTTATGTCAAGTTTTAAGACAAGGCTGCAGAACAAACTAATATGTGTTTTATCATATCGTGGATAGTTTATAAGTAGGAAGGTAAGCGAGCTATCATTACCAAGACATCACTGTAATGAATGAGCATCACAAGAGAACGTGAGGGGAAAAGGGATCGGATGTGTATAACCCAAATACAGAAGTTAGCATGTCGCTTGTTTCCCTCCAACCCTAGAGATTTTATTATTCCATGGGACATTCATGACCAAATTATTTTGTCTGAAATCCATAAATATTTATTTTTTTTAATTAATGTAATAAAATTCTATTGTTATGTCTTATAATGTATGGAATATTAATTGAGAAAATAAAGTTCTGCAACCAACAACTTTTCTTCTTTCATTTATATACTTTTACGTATTTTGCTTATTTATAAATAAATAAAATTAAAAAAAATCTTATAAATACTGTATTTAAAAAAATTACACTCGGATATAGAATTGATGTATATCTAATTAACTACCCTAAACTAACTCCTCGAAACGAAAGGCCGGGGAGTTAAAGTTATGCGTCTAAAAAAATTCAAGGGGATGAAATTATAAATAAAATAAAAAAATAAAAATGCGACAGAGACAAAAATTGAATATAAATTTTTTCAAGGAGAATCAAAATTGGTCTTCCAATTTCTTGATAGAACTCAAATCTATGATCTAAAAATAGACGTCAGGAGATTGAAGGCAAACCATTTGCTCAGAAAAAATAATAAATCCAAATCTTTCTAATATTTAAATTTTGAATAGTTAGACTTATTACCAATGCATGCAAGTATGAAATTGATTTATACTAAATTGAGGTGTGTACGAATTATAAAATTCACGTTCATAAAGACTCTTCAATTGATTTTAGCCGTCGAATACAAAAATTTACAGAATACGATTTTTGTGGTTCTCAACGGATAGTATCTTAATTCAACTTAATCGTCAGAATTGAGGTTTATAAATAAGTTTGAGGTCATTAATTCAAATTTTATTGAACATGTGTAGGTATTTATCTCACCGTATGTGAATTGTTACCTCACTTCATTTGATTTTATTATAATTTATTTCATGATGATGCATTATTTAATTACTTAATTTATTATAATATTAATGTAAATCATATAATGATCGCTTCTATTTAAAAAAAAAAACTACTGTCCGTCATTGACCACAATTATATTAATTAGCCTGACTGAAGTTGGTTTTCTTCAGGCAATGGTGCCTGACAAGTTAAAAGATTAGGTTATGACTTTTTTATTTGTATTTATTTATTTTTAATAAATGAAGAAGAAACTACCACTTGAATAATAAATTACTTGAAATAATTAGTCAAAAGCACTTAAAAAATTCACTATTTGCAACAACATTTCGAGAAGACTTTTATAACTAAAGTTGCGATCGGTGTGACGATAGCCAGAGGACATCGTAACAGTACCGTGGGCAAAAAATAAAACAAATGAGGCAGTTTAAAAATAATGCATGAGGAGGTACATTTTCACTACTAAAAAAAATTTAGTAAAAATATTATTTGATATGCACTAAGATAGTATTTTGCCAATCACGGATAAATAAGTTCATTCAATTTTATCACATATATCCGTAAATTTCTTGAATTTTGATTGACGAATGGATCTGTTTTATTAAACTGAAACAAACACTACGAGTACTAAATGTAACTTTTCGAATAACGAAGATTTATGTATGATTATGCTAAATCTCGACAAAAAGTGGTATTATTATCCCTAAAATTTATGCAACATTGGTATGTGTATTCAAAATTGTTGTGGTTGTCAATGAATACTCATTGGTCATTGTCCATAAATATATTAGGATAATTACACTCTTCTCCTCCTGAGGTTTGATATAATTATACCTAGATTCTATATGGTTTGAGAAATTACATCTAGCACCTCTGATGTTTGTTTTCGTCTAACAAAGTAGTTCCTCCGTCAGTCAAAATTAACTAAATTTGCTGATATTAGCAGAAAAATTGAATGAAAATTGATATATACCCTTGATTGATTTATTACTGACTTATTATAGGTCAAATAATTTTTTTCGGACTACACTACTTTTATCACGACGAAGATATACCTCTACATATGCATTTATGTGTGAAGACGTATGAGGGTAGTTTGATCATAACAAAATTTATGTGACCTGCAATAAGTCAGTAATAAATCAATTAGGGGTAAATATAGATTTTTTTTTTAATTTTTTTGTTAATATCAGCAAATTTGGTGAATTTTAACTAACTGAGAGATTGATTTGTTAGACGGAAGTAAATCTCAAAAGTGTTTGATGTAAGTTTTTAAACCACAGGAGGTGTACGTATAATTACACCAAACATGAGATATTGTAATTATCCCAATATATTATGACATTGATTGCCGCCGATTTATTTTACAAATCTGTACTCCTTTTGTCTTGATATAACATCAAAAGTCTTTACACTTTTGACAATTTGATCCTATAAGAAAGGACGTTTTGGACTGTAAACTTTTTTACATAATTAATCAAAATATTTGAGAATTTCATTATTGCATGCACTAAAAAAAATGATTTAAGGTCAAAGGAGTCAGCCATTTGTTTCTAGATGTATGCAGTTGAGGTGTAATTAATTAAATTAATAAATAAATAATTTCACTACAAGAAATAAGATGTTATTGTCAATTACCTAGTTAAACAAAAATATTGTGGTGAATATTAATTATTCATGACTAAGCAACAAATATTACTTACTCGTTTTTACAAATAAGGTTAAAATTTTAGCCGTAATTAAAAACTATGACACATATTTTGACCACAATAAATGATGATTAATTAATCCTTGTCAAAACTCAAGTTTTTTTAATTGATTTTGTTTGACAGTGATAGATAATATTTATTTAATTTGATTTTTAAACGCGATTATTTATAATGTAATAATTTATTTTTTTTATAGTATTTATAATTAATAGACATTAGTTCTAATCCAGGTCACTTACGTAGATCGAGTCGTGTGCTGCATATGCCGAAGGTCGGGTCGCGATCGATCCTAAACCACTTGGAATGTGGATTCGGAGAACAAAGAAGTTCGTTAGACTTGTTGGAAAGCCCCATCAACTAAGGCCCTCCGATGCTTAAGTTAGTATAAGGTGAGGTCAAAAGCAATCTAAAAGGTTTATTGTAGTCGAATAAGCAATAAATACAACGTACCATAAATGCTTTCAAACAGTGGTACTTATAGGTTCAGATGTCTCTACACAGTAGCTCACGTGTCAATATCTCATAAAATGCCTACTGAAAGATCAAAAAGTTGATAATTAGGGTCTAAGTTCCAGATCGAATCCAATGACTCGACCTGACAAAAATTACAAGGATCCTGTATTATTTTTATTATTTTTCTTCCTTGAGAGGATATTTTCGTCCTATTACCTTATGGGGTAGTTAGCACCCCTATCAAGTTCCATGCATGTGCATTAAAATGACAAATCACATAGTCATTGTCGAGGTGAATAAATCTCCTTCAATTAGAGGGATCCCAATTTGTTCTTTTGTGTACGCTGGTTCATAACCAAGTTAATATTCTTTCTCAAGTTGTCAAGTATCAATTATTTACCTTCTTTACTTGAAATATAGGTTACGGGTTTGAGTTTCAAATTCAATTGGGAAACCAACTTTAATCTTTTTCTTTTAAAAAAAAAGGTTAAATTATAATTATCTTTTTTAAAATTTGATATAATTATCATACATCCTCGTCGTATAAATTATAAATACCTGTATGATTATTTGTCTAACAACGAGTTCATTTCATTGTCGCTAACCATCTGTTAAGTTTTTCATTCAATTTTTTAGGTGAATTGACCAAAGTACTTTTTAGAATTTTTATTTTTTTTATGGATCAATATGACTTATGAATTATTTACTCTTCCTCAATTTTCTTTTTTTTTTTATATTTTTTCAAATATTTTAAAAAAATCAGCAAGGGAAAAATAGTAATTTTCACTTCACTGTTTACGGGTTACATAAGTATTTTTTATGTAAGAGAGTTATTTGTAATTTTTCAAAGAACGAAAAGTATTTGTAGTTATACCAAATATCAAGATGAAATAGCTAGTTATTAAAAAAAATACAATTTATTATTGTCTTACTCTTTTGTGAGACTGAATATCACACTGAAGAACAATTAATTCTAAAATAAATTCAAAACTAATATTATTTTTATATCACATTTATATATATACTATTTAAAATATCTTTTATTAAAAACCATATTAGTGCAATAAGAAAATAATAATTATTTTTTAAAAAAAATAGAAAAAGTTAAAAGCAGTTACCAGTGGGTGGTTATGTATTATATCAAAAAATTTAGGCATATTTATAATGGCAATTTAAGGATGGTATAAATACAGTTCATAACACATCAACTTGTAATGAATAGATGGAGAGAGGTCTCTTGTGGGGGAGCGATGATGTCCATTAATGATGAAGGGTGGGCGAGCATTAAAGCAACACACGTGGCTGCAAATGGTGGCAGACAATCCACCTAACATTTTGGTAGGGTCAGAGTGCAGCACCCACTTTTAATTATTGCACAATAATTAGTGAAAACTACATATATATATATATAAGATATGTCCTGATATTGTTAATTAAATTATAAATTAAAACTAGTTCTTGTGAGGTCGGATATATTTATGAGTACCCTTTTGATACTTGAAAGTTTTTGATATTTTTTATATTTGATAAAATTATGTAATATTTAGACAGAGGTTTGTCCACTGTGTTGTTGTATTTTTTTAAAAGAAAGAAGATCAAAAAATTCTAAAAAATCGGACGAAATGGATGAAAAAATTTAAAAAATCAGTCTATAATAAAATTTTATAAAAATTTTAAAAAAATAAATAAAATTATAATTTATAGTATACAAACTAAAAAAATAAATGAAGGCCTAATAGAGACTCCCTTCTTTTTATTATTGGGAGTCATGACAGATTGCGTATTCAATTTATTTAAGAATAAAAAATAAAAAATGGGCAAGTCGTAAATATGATCCGCGACTTGTCCTAAAATTGTTATAAATAAAAAAATATTATTATTTGTGCTATTAATTTTTTTGAATTAGTATAATAAATAAGTTACATTTCCAACCTCTAATAATCAATTAACTACGTTTAGTCATAATATATGCCAATCAATCGTTGTGGTCTAATACTTAAAGTTGAGCGTTGTCATATCAACAATATGAGTTTGAATCCTTATCAAAGTATTTGTTGGGGAATAAAACATACATCCTAATCCGTATATTAATTTCTACATGGTTAAGTCTTAATTTTTAATGATAATAAGCCAGTTATAGAGACCCTAATTGTTACGCACAATGCATACATAATCCTCTTTAACAAATTTGTAGAGCGTCACTCTAGTTTTTTTTTTATTTTATTTGTAATAAAAAAAATTATTTTACAAACCTAAAGTATACCATCCTCATCAATTACTCCCTAAATTAAATAAACCTTCTTACCCTCCTCGTTTTGTTATAATTCTTTAAATTAAATAAAAATGAACAAAATTACCCTTGATTGTTAATAATATAATATATTCACTTTATTACCCTTTTATAATAAAATATATATCAATTTTTTTGATTTAAAATCTTATGGAACTATGATGTCTATAAATTAATACTAGATTAGTATAACTTAATTAAGTACCAAATAATTATTTTAAATTTAAATGGATAAAATAGTCGCATTGATTTAGCACAAATTTATAAATTCAATAGTTTCAAATTAATGAATAAAAATGCATTTTCATATTAAAAATTTATTCATAACGATAATTCGTACTCACATGTATTTTAGTATATAGACTCTATCCATCTCAAAACAAATTATTTCAATCGATATATATTCGAGTCTGGATCTAATATAAAAATATTAAATACAAGTCTGGAAATAAAATATTAAAATGGTCTTGATCTAAGTATTGTCCATTAATTGACAAACCTACCAAGTTGGACCTAAAGATAGATTAAAAAATTAGACCGAGTTACTATTTTGGAAAAACAATTATCTTATCCACCCTCAAATTATTTCATTTGACATCTGGGCACCAAAACAATAAACTCAACCGTCATTGCAATATTTTTGTTATTAAAATTACATGTAGTTCATATAATGCACAAACACAATTTTATAAATTTATCTACTGGTCCAATAAATATTTATTAACATCGTAAATGAATAAAATTTAAAATCAAATCTATTGATATATTTTATTATAGAAGGTATCAAAATGAACATATAATTTTATTAACAGTCAAGGATATTTTTGTTAATTTTTATTTAATTTAAAGAACTATAACTAAGAGATGGAGTAAGTAAAAATTTATTTAATTCAAGGGATAATCGATCAGGGTGGCATGTAAAATGTATTTCATCCTAAAAATATAATATATGCCAAACCCTGATTTAATTTTTTGTTTGCATCTCTAATTTTCAAATGAGTTGTAGCTGAAACTGGAAATCTGTCTTGCACAGTGCACCATGACGTTGACTTCCTGTCTGCCTTTTGGGAAAGAAAAAAGGACATCTGTAAGCATGCATTTGGGCTGACAGCTTGGTAAACGTACGACCTTTATCTTTTCTATTCCCACTATTTTGGACCACGTCTATGATCTCTGTAGGTGGGGTCCATGGGTGGGTCCAAGCTCTCTTGATCTCTGAACGCCTGATGTTGATCCATCTTCGTTGTGACGTACACAGCATGCAGAGTTAGGTAAACATTTCCCCTCACCTACCCCCACCCTCTCTTAGTCCAACAGTTTATTAATATCTCATTGATCACGGGCTGTTATTGCATTCGATATTTACGAGCATATAAAAAAAATTATAATATGAGATGAAAAAAAAAATTATAATAAAATACAAATATTGTGTGAAATAAGGAGAAAAAGAATTATGATAAGATACATTGTGCGAGAAGAAAGAGATGTGGGTAACGTTAGAAATAAAAAATAACTTATAATTATGTGATTTATTGAAAGTATGAAAGTTCTTTAGAGAAAAAAAAAATATGGGGAATTGTGGGTTTATTAGAGATGTGGAGATTTTGAGGAAAAAGATACGGAGAATGTGAGAGAAATATGGAATAGTGGGTTGAAAGAAACAAAAATTATAATTATAATATTATTAAAAAATATTAAAATTACTATCATCAAAAAAATTTAAAGGACAAAATGAATTAAAGGATAAATTTAGGTATTCAAAAATTAGTACGGTAAAATAGTTCTTTTTTTATAAAAGTATAGATAGATAATGGTATTTGTATTTTATATATTTATTTATATTGATTGAAAAAAAGAAAAAAGGATGTTGAGGTCATTTTTTGCTTTCAAGATCTATGGAAGTTCTTTTCTTTTTTAGTTTGACCGATCGTATAAAATAAAATTTGATATTAATAAGAAATAGTATTAAATAAAATTAATATTACTAACATTAGTCCGCATAGTATTATTTTATTCAAACAGTTATGGAGTTTATTATTAAGATAAGATTTAAGTACATTATTAGATTTAATTACATTTTATAAATTACAATCTTCAAGAAATTTCGCAAAATATAGAAAGCTCAATCTTTTAAATAAACTCACCAAAAAATGACTCTCAAAATAACTCTTATACAATCAAGGGGTGTTCATAAGAGTTTAGAATAATTGTTTATCATCTTATTATTAAAAATAAATTGAAAGTAATATTTTTATTTTACGATTTTTATTTTTGAACTGTTTTTTGATCTAAATAAGTTAAAAGTTATAAGCATCTTCTTCATAAATTTTACATTTTATTGATAAAAGTATAAATATTAAGTTGTTTTTTCATATACATCCAACTTCAACTTTTATTTTTAATTATTTATTTTTCAAATACTCTCAATTTTTATTATTGTTTAACTTACAATTTTCTTTACAAATTATTCCCACCGTAAAAATAAAAGTTATTACAGTCGCCCCTCAATGTGTTAAGTCACTCAATCATAATTGCAAATATCCATTTTTTGGGGGGATGGGGTCTTAGAGAAGATATCAAAAAATGACAATCGATTGAATTTGGGATCAACTAATGTTACTGATTATTATGTACATAAAATTTCCATCTTAAATATTTGATTCTTATTTTTGGAACATCTAAAGCAAGATTTTTTGTAGTGACACATTTATGGACATGTTTATATGCACGTAGCATAGAACCAAATATAATGTCTTATCATGCATTGACATCCAAATATATATTAAATCTCGTGCAATAAAACAATTCATTATCGTAGCTTATTAATTAAAGTCGAACGATGCCATATCTATAATATGGGTTCGAACCATGCATTGTTAAGGTATTTGGTGGAATTAAAAATACATACTGAACTATGTGCTGATTCCCACATAATTACGTATTGGTTCTTGATGATAGTAGATCGACTATAAGATCCTTGCCGACGTATATGGCGAGGCACAATCCTACTAGCAGAATGAAATTATGGGATGCCACTACGATTTTTCCATCCTTTCTACCAAAAAGAAAAAAATCCAAGAAATATTAGAGATATTGTGTTGTAGTGGAGAGCAAATGCTCCACTCATTTGCATTGAAAATGAAATTGAATGCAGCATGGATGATTTATGTGGACCTTGAGAAGCGCAACTACATATAGGCCACAAAATAATGGGATAATGTTTCTCATCTACTATTTTCTAAGAGAGATATGAGATGATGGGATATGGACAACAAAACCAATGTTCCATTGCAGATAATTGCAATAAGATAACTCTGTTTATGTATCTATCCTACTACCTTTTGGACAAAGAAAACATACATGTTCCACAAAAAAAAAAAAAAAAAAATGTCAATTTCTGAATTTCTTAAAAAATAAAATATATGTAGATTTACAAAAATAGATACAAATACGGCAGCAACTGATTTGTTTGACTTAGTTAAAGTTGTCTCCATGAACATCTATTCCACAAGGCCGTGTTAACTTTGTGGGAGCGGATTTATGCATGATAAATTTAAAGATAGGTTGTGACAGGATCACACTTATGTTTTGTCCGTCGCTAGAGGAAAGAACACAATATTGCAACTTGCAAGTTCCTGTGTTTTATATGCAAGTAAATAAATATTAGAATATATATATATATTTCTAAATAAAAGGAACGATAAAAGCGCAGTGGGCAGAGACTGGTCTAGTGCATGCGTTCATTATGTTTGGTTTTATTTTTTGAGTGTTTTATTTTGTGTTTTGAAAATAGAGAGAGAAAAATAGAGATACATAAGTATGTGTTGGAGATAGAGTGTATGCTTGGATTTATTTTTAAAGGTACTTTAAAATATTTTAAAATAAATTAGATATATTTGTTATTGAGATTTGAGAGACAAAAGTCACTGTTCATTGTCAAATCATATATCTTTTATATATTTTTTATATATAAATATGTATATATAGATATTGTATGTTTAATGTTGTATTTTCGAAAAATAAAAATTATTGTTCATTGTCGTTTCATTATTTTTTATACTATATTTATATATATAAGTGTGTATATATCTATTATATATAGAAAGTTCAAACCTAAAAAAACACATAAATAAAGTACGAGAATAAAGAGACAAACATCAAATACATTTTATTTTATATTAAAAATTATCCAAAAATAAAATCAAACACAGTAAACCACTATGTTTGGACTAGCTAGAGGTGTAGTGGATTTTGATGGGACCACATGATTGGTCGATTTCTCCATGATTCATGGATACGATTTGGTTGTTGCCGATTAAGGGTCAGCGGAGCGAAATGTTTTTATCTCACATGTACAACAACCAGACAAAATGAGTATTTTACAAGTTTTGATTTAATTAAGAATTAGATCTATGTATGCATTTTCTTGTCTTAATTGAGTATTTTTAATTGCTTGGTATATATATTAAGAATAATTATATTTACATTCCTTATTTAAATAAATATTTTTTGTTGTCTAGAATATAAATCTCGTCGATAGTCAAAATTTATAAAATTTGTTGATTAATAAAAAAATTAAATAAAAATTTTATATTTATCCCAATTAATTTATTACAAACTATTATAGATAAAACAAATACTTTCGGATGACATTACCCTCAATTGATTCTTTCCATTCCGTTGAGTAGTGGACGGTTTCAGATATCATTGTATGGCATTTCACCAAAATGGGTACTTCTCTGTCAAGGGTGCTTATAATTAATATACCTGCTCCAAGGATGAAAATATACATTTTTACATGCATTAATATATAAAATGTATAATAGTAGTTTGATTTGAAAAACCTGCAATAGTCTCTAATAAGTAAATTGGTGTAAATATGGATTTTTATTTAATTTATTTTTTTGTAATTTCAACAAATTCGGTGAATTTTGACTAACAATGAGATCTATTTATTAGATGAAAACAAACATTGAGGGTACTAGACGTAATTTTTCTAACTACAGAAGATACATGAAATTACAAGAGAGAACGATGTAATTATTCATTTATAATTATGTTGGGATGAGATCTATATTTTTGTCACTTTGATATATTTTCAATGAGAACTTTAAGTTATCATTTGATATTGTGTAATAAGTCGTTACTATCTCAACAAGAGGAACATGGGATATGGACAGAAATAGGAAAAATTGCAAAAAAATCTCCCCATATTTTAAAATTTCAGCTAAAAACCCATCGTGTTAAAAAAAATATATGCAAAAAGCTCCCTAAAGTTTTCAAAATACTGTACACACTCCTCTTTCATTAGTTGTCTTTAACGACGCTAATTTTTTTGATGATTTGCCCGTTATGCCTTTGTTTTAGTAGCCATTGATCTTCCCTGATTAAAAATTAGCAACCCAGATTTTAAGTAATTTATTAAATATATTTTTGCCATTTATATTATATATACACACACACAGTTATATATAAAATACAATTTTAAAATAAATTCAACATAAAATTATAATTCTTCATTAACTACTAATATTTTAGAAATAAAATTATGTATTTTGAATTTAAAAGCATATAAATAATAGTATTAAAATAATTCTAAAAATCTATAATTTCATATGTGAAATGTATGATAATCTAATTTGATGTAATAATATTTGCTACATATAAATATTCATGAACATTACTTTTTAGTATTTATTATATTTTTTCAGCAAAATATAAAAAATATAAAGAATTAACCAAAAACAGTAAAAATAGGACAATTTTGTCTATTCAAAGAGGTAAAGACTGAAAATAAATAAAAAAGTTATCCCATTCGTATTTATAGCGCGTGGTGGCAATTCTCCAATTTTTTAACAGAAAGAATTTCTTTTGCAGAGTTTATAGTTAAAGAGAGTATTTTGTAACTATTTAATTAACACGGGTAAGTATTAACAATCATTTTCGGACAGAAATAGCACATTGCAATTAATACTTTTCCGACGAATAATTTCTTCTATAGTAAATACAAAATACATTCAAACATTTTTATACAAAATTACACATTTATCTAAATAATTATCAAAAAATTATTGTCAGACCACTATGTGTAAGTATGAACTAATTCAGACTGTGAAACTGCGAATGACTCATTAAATCAGTTATGATGATTGGATCCGAAATTACTGCCGATGATTAAGTCAGACAGGGGATGCTCTCACCTCACACGTATTATTATTATTATTATAAATTTTGATTCAAGAATTTTATGTGGAGTGTAATAATAATAATAATTATTATTATTATAAATTTTGATTCAAGAATTTTATGTGGAGTGTATTTCTTTAGCTGATCAGATGCTTTTTGTGAGATATATTGAAACTTGGTGAAATATTTTTTGTCGTTAGTAAAAATGACAAAGACAGCTTGGAAATTGACATGACATTTGATCCCATAAATAGCATGATATAATTTGGTCTTTAAATATGATATTATTTGATGAGCTTTATACAAGTATTAAAAAAACGTCTAACTAGAGAGATGCGATTTTGAAATTGGATTACTATCCAGATTCTTGATAAAAGATAGATATATGCTAACTTCCAATCTTCAGGAGTTGGAGAATGTGGGTGTCTTTTTATTTTTATAATAGTATGTTATTTCTTTGTCTTGTATGAACATATTTGTTGATGAGTTGAATTATTTGAATCTATTGACTCATGTAATAAATTTTATATTATAAAAAACAAAATCTTCAATTAGTCTTTATTTGTGGGCTTTTCAGAGATTTAGGGCCTGTTTACATAGGCAGATGAGGCCCATCTTTGGAGGTCCACATGCAAAATCCAAGCTGGCCCAATAACATTTCTGAAGGAAAATTATGCAAATGTGAAAACAATGTGACACATTATTTATGTGAAAAATAGGTTGCACGTTTTAGAGTAGGTATAATTGGGGTGAAAAGTGAGTATAAGAGAAGTGTAAGTAAAAAGGAATGTACAAGAGATAGTTTGGTGTTTGATTAGGAGGAAGAGATGGAGGGGAACTAAATCTCGATACATATGAAACCTTTTCGGAGTCCAATTTTACTTCCGTCCAAAATTGAATGAAAAAGTTGAGGTATAAGATAAAAAAGACAAAAATATATATTTTATTTTTATTTATCTATTACCCATGTATATATATATATATATATAATTTTTCTCTAATTTTTTTTTCTTTCTGCTGATAATGCCATATATAATCGCCAAATAAAATTAAAGCCAATGATGAATATTTTTATCAATAAAAAAAATTCTTGTTCTTGTTTGATAATTATTTTATTGATAAGGTTTTTAAATTTTTTATATACTAAAATTATATTAGTAAAATATTAATATATTTATATACTAATTATGAAGAGAAGTGTTATTTAGTAAAATTATAAAAAATACTCTTCTCTTCTCAATCAGTTATCCTCGTACCAAACAGGTGGAAGTATTTGAGATTTACTTCCCTTTCAATCATACCTAACACTTGAGGGAAAATTATTATTCTTTTCCTCCCCTTTCACTTCACTTTTCCTCTCACTTGAACCCAACAAACCCTTAGTCTCAATAATTGATGATGTCTTAGCTTAATAATTAAAATTGAGACTTTTTATGAATAAGTTTAAAGTCATAGGTTTGATTCCCGCCAAACATGTGTATATTTATCTCAATTTATTAGAAAAACTTATTATAACAAGCATTTGTCTCATTTAAGGTGAGTTAATGATCGAATCAATATATTCTCAGTTTATTGACATTGATTTAAATTATATAACAGTTGTTTCTAAAAAAAAAATACTATCACAATTCCTCCTTTTATCTTAAATTTTTATCCGTCAATCGTTTTTAAATAAACGAGACTGTAAATTAGAAACGTTATTCTATATTATAATCTTAGAATGTGTGTGCACATAATTAAAGTCTGCATTTTGATATTCATGACTTAATTATTCGAAATACACTTGACATTACATGGAAATCTTTTTGTGATAAATGTATTATATATATAACATTTAATTCTATTATTATTATTGTTTTTATTTCGAGCACATATGAACAGAAAATCAGTCAGTATTCGTATTGTAATTCATTCTCATGAGATTGGATATCTACATGGAAATGAATTATCAAACGGGATCAAATATTTACAGCTAACTTAATTAATCTGAATGCATGCAGTGTACGTCGGGCCAAATTTGTTTGTATTTAAGTTCAATTTAATTATGAGACCTTAAAAGAATTACGATATCATGAATTTGAGTTACACTACATATATGCATATTTGATTTACTTTACGTGAATTTATGTAATATATTGTTTCATTTTTTTTTTATAGCTTGATTATTATTGAACATTTGTTTTATATAATGATCGATTTATTGAGATATTAATGCAATATATATAATTCTCGCTTCTGTATGAAAACTAAATAAATACTTTAGCTCAGGCTCTATAGTCTATAGGGTATGGTCCATTTTAAGGATGATTGATTTTAAGACTTAATCTCATTAATTTTTCCTTTATTATTTTTCAAGTTATAAATTTAAACGCTAAGTTGTACTCGTTTTTTCATGTATTAATTAGAATCAACAGATTTTGAATAATAAATACTTATAATTGCAATATTTAATTCTGCCCGTCACTAATGTTCTATTTTTTTATAATGAGATTTTTATTTTTATTTCCTTTTTATTTTCACGACATATGTCTTCATTTCACTTTGAACTTAAAAATAATTCTATTCGAACAGAAATAAAAAGTTTTTATTTTTGGTGAATTAATTGATTGGTTTCACTACAAAACATCACAAGTTTATTTCTGGATCTCAATGGTACAAAAATACTAAATAAATACAGAATTAAATAATTAGAATTATTGCAAGTGATTGTAAAGATACTAAGAAATTAGTTTCACATTGTATATGGCAAGAATATAAGACAAGAGTGTTATCCCGACATATGTATGATAATAAATTCCATTTTATATTACTTTAGATTAATTATTTTTTAATTGTAAAAAATAAATATATATCAATCGCACATTGGTGCAACACCAATGCATAATGTTGAGCTGCGATAAAAATCTCCACCAATTAATATAGGATGATTTGACAATTTTGTTCGAACACTCTCATTGTTAACAATCTTGACTTCACATGTGGAGGATCTTCAAAATATTATATCGTGTAGTCTAATAGTACAGTTAAGCTTGAGATGATTTGTGGATTTAAAACTCAAAGAGTTTGTACTAATAATCCAAATGATTAGATCCCTATCACTAATTAAAATTAATTAATGAAGGTTTCAATAGTCATTTGCTGCTTAATTAATCTCAGGCCTCTTGATCCCATCCAATCACAATCCTCACCTCATATTTTTCGAACATAAAACTTTTCATTTCTGGTCGACTCATTAATTCATTTATCAAGTCAACTACTTCACGTTGTGGTGGAGTCTTCGCACATGGTCGGAATATTCAAATGCAAAGACTCAAACATGTTTTTATGTATATTCAAATATGAGGGATCGGTGTCTCCTTTGTAAGATATATTATACACTCGAGTTAATGTGAATATTATGGTTTTGTTTTAAAAATTGCTCTGTTAAGGAGAACAAATCTTGGAATTTATAAGTTGTTTAAATTCATTATATACCATCAAATAAGATGTGTCTACATCATAAGCTCTCTATATGAGGAGTTTGGGTGGAAATTGCATATTCACCGAGGGAGAGAAAACGAGCTCCATGCTCAAAAAAATTTGAAAATTATATTGATTCAATTGATTCTACTACATGGATGATCATCAAATATATACAGAGATTTTTAACTATTGTAACTACCTTGCCACCTAAGCTCTGGCTAAGCGTACAACTAAGCACAAGAAGAAACACTACATACAACTAATAAATATGCTAAATGAAAAACACACTAACACTAATACGCAAAATAGAGTTTAAATATGGCGCCGACTATTCATCGTCTTCTCTGCTTAGCGTTCTCTGTTCCACGCAACTGCAGCAAATCTCAACAGTCTCCCTTCAAGATGGAGCTTGGGAACTCAAGCTCAACTTGGACGGTAGACGATCAAAGGCAGGAACAAGCAGGGCCTTGGTGAAAATATTAGTAGGCTGATCAGGTCCATGATTGTGAGTGGGAGCAATGAACCCGTGTTTGAACTGGTCAGGCACCAAATGATAATCAATGTCAAGGTATCTGGTGCGCTTGTGGAAGACTGGATTGGTCGTAATATACAACGCAACCTTTTTATCGCACCAGAACGAAATAGGTGGCATGACTGTAATAAGGAACTCACGAAGCAGATAAGAAATCGAGGACAACTCACATATACTTAACTACAACTAAATAATGAGAAATCGTAGCCTGCTTTTTCATTTTCTAAAGAGACAAGAGAAGTACCGAGGAACATGCAAAAACCAATGAGACCTTTCTGAATCTGGGCAGCAGGCTCTGGATGCATCAGAGTAGGCAGGAAGACTGAGGGTGCTCTGTGAGGCGAAAAACAAACCCAAAGAACAGGAGCTCTTCAAGTAACAAAGAACATGTAAAGTAGCATCCCATTGTGAAGTTGTAGGGTGTTGCAAAAATTGACTTAATTGCTGAATTGGAAATGACATATCTGGATGTGTAAGCCTTAGATAGACCAGGCGACCAATCAAACGTCTGTACCTATTTGGGAAGGTTAAGAGAGTGCTTTCATCATGAGTGAGTCGCAGGCCTGAAGGAAAAAGTGTAGAAGCTGGTTTAGCATCCAACATAGAAGCATCACAAAGAATATCTTGGAGGTATTTATGTTTTGTTGCACGTACCCATGAGTGGAACTAGCCAATTCCAGACCCAAAAAATACTTAGCAAGTCCACAATCATTAATGGTTAACAAACGACCCAGATACTATTTGACAACATTCAAACTATCTTCAAACATATCAATGAGGAAGATATCATCCACATGCTAATAATGCAACAAAGCCAGTGTTTGTGCGTTTGTCGAACAAGCAATTTTCATGAGGTGATTGCACAAAACCATAGTCTAAACTGTCTAGAAGCCTGTTTAAGGTCATACAAAGAACGCTTTAATCTTCAGACATGCCCTGGTTGTGCAGCAAAGTACACTTCAGGAGAATCCATGTAAACCTCCCTATCTAGATGGCCATGAAGAAAAGCATTGTTGATATCAAGCTGGAAAAGAGGTCGTGCAGCTACAATTGCCATAAAAACTCTCACAGTGACAGATTTGGCAACTGGAGAGAAACTACCATAATAGTCAACCCCTTTGATTTGGGTGTAGCTATTAGCTAGCAACCAAGCCTTCTACTTTGCAATACTACCATCAGGATTGAGCTTCAGTTTATACACCCATTTGGAGCCAATGGTCTATTTGTGGGAGACAGTGAATAAGCTCATAGGTACCATTTTTCTCCAACACCTGTAACTCCTCCATAGCAGTCACCCAATTAGCATCCTTACTGGCCTGCTGTGACGCCCCAAATATTATAATACATAATTGTAGGATTAATTGATAAATTTTTCATGAAATTTAGTTAATTAGCCACTAAATTATGGGTCATAATTGGAACATAATAACATTTGAATGGATTAAATTGGAGTTTGTTATAATATTTTGGGACAATTTATATTAATTAAGAAAATTAGGAAGGACGTAAATGGTATTTTTGAGAAAATTTAATTAAATAAATAAAATAATAATAATATTATATATATATGTTAGTAAGTAATACAATAATATATATATATATACATGTATGAATTATAGGGAGAGGCCCACCGCCTCATTTCTCTCTCCTCTCTTTCTTATTTCTAATACATATACACATGCACAATCACATTCACACACACATTACAATATACATCTGCACATACACTACTATTTAATCGGAGTACTTTATGATTTTAACTATTTAAATTAGTACTGACTTAAATACCAAAGCGGATATAAAAATGATATCGTTGGTTAATTAGATTATTAAATTTATTAGATTTTAATATTACTATAGCTAATTTGTATAATTCTATCGGAATTATTAACCAAATACGCAATTATGTGTATTATTGTTCAATTAAAGTGTATAATAGCAAGAAATTGATAGGAAATTCATAGAAATATTCTGAAAATTATATTTAATAAATGGTATGTTAATAAAGAGGAAAAACGAAGATTTGTATTTCGATAGAAATGGAATATTAAAGAATTATTAGAAATTGTACAAATGATATTCAATATTATATTTTAAAGAAATTACGATATTCTCGATATATTAATTGTGTATGATATAACTCATTATAGGATACGGGGGTGAGGTGAAAGGACTGACAATTAGTGATTGAGTAGAAAGAAACGTTGTGAGGTTGAGGTAAGTAAATAATTAGTATTATCTATATATGTTCTTTTTATTTGTGGTATTACTATTATATGACTTTGTGGTTCATGCTGATATTGTTTTATCTGAAAATATATGCATGGTGAATGATTTGATTTGATTGACGATACTGTGTACGTGGAATGCGAAGACACGTTGAAATATCATGTTTGTTGTATGTTGTGTTGTGGGTGTCTACAAATGAGAATTTGTTGATATATGGTTTTACATTACTAGTTGCCTACAAGAATGGTGATATGTGGAAATGAGGGAGTGGTGGAAATTGAATATAATTGTGGCGTGAATACCCCTTGACGTGTTGAAAATGCTATGTGCGAAAAGAAAGTGCTATGTGCGAAAAGAAAATGCTATGTGCGCAATGAAAAGAGCTTTGATGCGATGCTATGTGCGAAAAGAAAATGTGCGAAATG
>NC_026152.1:11602311-11683292 GCF_000512975.1 Sesamum indicum
CATTCCCCTGCTGACATTTTCTTTCAGGAATAGACTTTGAGGTGTTTGACAGTTGAAGAATAGGTCCACGCGCTGTACCCAGGCAGGTCGGGCCAGTATGCAGTTTTCTCCTTTTTGTCAGTTAGAGTACAAACCACATTTTGTTTGTACAGAGAGAATATAAGCATACGGATTACTTGTGACGAATCACCTTGTGGTGTGTGATATGTATATATATATAATGTTGTGGGTTGATAATACCTATTATGACGTTGGGATTACGTATACACATTGATTAAATTATTATGTGCATTTATATATATAAACACAGGGATTACAATAAGTATGACGTTTAGGGTAGGTATAGCCCTTGTAGCAAAGGGGGTGCTACACCTGCAAATATGTTTTAGGTTCCTACACTGAAGAGCACTGAGCCACAAAAGATTTGTGTGCTATATTATATAGGATTTTGGAATACACGAAGAAGAATGGGCAGTACAAGAGTAGATGTAATCATTCATCCCAACTGCTTTACAACAGATCTTTGTTGTTGGCTAGAATTATGTATAGGAGGAGCAGGAGCTAAAACATCGGAATCACCAAAGGGAATGGAGTGTGCAGGAACTAAGGACGACGATGGAGATTCTGAAGTAGAGATGAGAAGTGCAAAAGCAGAATCAAAGTCATCTACTAATAAAGGAAGAGATATAAATTCAGTAATTGGAGGAGAAGATTGGAGAGGAAATACAGTCTCGTGAAAGACAACATCCTACGAATGAAAGATGGTGTCAGTATTCGAATCAAAGACTTGATAAGGCTTTTTCTGTTGACTGTAGCTAAGAAAAATGCACTTAAAAGCACATTGATCAAATTTGCCTTTATGTGAGACATTGTTGGATGCAAAAACAGAGGCAATCAAAAGACTCTTAACTGTTTATAATCAGGTGGTTTATGGTACAAAATTTCAAAAGGGGATTTCCAGTTCAGTAATAAGGTGGGTAATCTGTTTATTAGATATGTAGCAGTGAGGACTGATTCTCCCAATTATTTTTTGGGAATGCCAGATTGAAATAATAAGGCTCTAACCATATCTAGAATGTGTTTGTGTTTTCGTTCAACAATGTTGTTTTGTTGAGGAGTGTAGGAGTAAGAGGTTTGATGAATAATGTCTAAGGAGGTAAAAAGGCTGTGACATTGGGTGTTAAAAAATTCAGTGCCACTTTAACATTGGTTTGATACTGTGTTTGGATTAGATTAAAGAGACGGTGAAATGTATGTGCAACTTGAGACTTGTGTTTGAGAAGAAATGTCCAAGTTTCCCTACTAAAATCATCAATAATTGTTAAAAAATTCTAACAGCCAGTCAATGAAAATAACTTATACGGCCCTTACAGATTCATATGTATCAATGCAAAAGAATGTTCATTATTTATTTCAAAAGTAGGAAACGACAACATATGCTGCTTAGCTAATGGATAGATGTTACATTGTTGAGTGATTAAAGAATTGTACGGAGGAATAGATGGGATGTGTTTCTGAATTGACATGGAGGATGCCCAAGCCTTCGATGTCAAAAATCACAATGTGATGACAACTGTAAAATAAGAACATTTATTTGTACAATAAGTCTGAATTGTATCTGTATGGATAGAGGAATTATCCAACACATATAGGTTGTCAATCAACTTGCCTATTGCGAGGATTCTCGTACTCCTCTGTTCCTGTAACAGGCAATGAGTAGAGTGAAAATGAATATCAATATGTGTTGTAGTGTAGAGCTTAGGAACAGAGAGAAAATTATATTTAAAATTAGGAACCAAGAGAACATTTTTTAGTGTGAGATTGTGGTGCATCTGTACATTTTGTGTATGAAACGACTTGACCACTTTCATAAGGTAGATGGACTGTGGTAAGAGTGGAAAGAGCAACAAGATCAGATAAAAAAAGAGAATTGGCACACATGTGATTGGTGGCACTAGTGTCAACAATCCAACAACTCAAAATATTATCTTCATAACCAGTAGGGGTGCAGTTCATACCTGCAAAATCATCTAGCGGAGCAAAGTTCACTTGACGTAGTGGTCCAGGTTGTGTCACTGGTCCCTTCTTCAATTTAATTTTCTCTTTCAAAATCTCCTTTGTATTTTCCTGTAGATGTGACTGAACATTCCTATTCTTGAAATTTGCTGCAAAGTTTCTGCCTGTACCTGCATTGCTAGCTTTTTTTCTTTTCTATTCTATTAAGTCTTTATACTAGTCTGGTGTTTCACAGTAGAAACTGAAGATGTCCCCATTGCCGCCGTTGTTTTGAGTTGTTTGCACCATTGGCGAAGATGTAGAAGGAGAGAGACACGAAGAAGGAGAAGGGTTATTGTGTATTTTTAGTTTTTTCCTTTTCTATTTCTTTTGAGTTTTCTTCAATTTTTTTTTTTTTTTGGAAAAGTTTATTGTAAAGCTAGACTTGTTAAGCCAACCTTAAATTAAACTAGGGTAAGTATAATATTTGAACTTTCAGCCTAACCCAAAAAGGGTTGGGCTTACAGGAGTACCTCTGTGCCATGCAGAACAACACACTTTTTCTCTATCAAAGCAAAGTTCAAATCTTTTTTTAGAAAATGGCGATGGGATCGTGTCTCACACGTCTTACTTGGCATGCATCTTTAATAACTATGATCTATAAGGTGGTTGTTTTCATGTATTGCATTAAGAGTTGGTGATCAATCGCTATTTGGTGGTCAATCTATTCTTCCAACATTCTCTCTAAAACAGTGTCTTCTTTATGCTGTTCTCGAGAATGTATACTCACTACATATAACTACCCAATAAGTCCATAGTTCCTTCTTCTTATTATTATTTTTTTCGTTCATAAGTTTCTTCATGGACTTAGATGAGATCATTTGCAACTCAAGTAGTTCAGAAATAGATCTATTGTAATTCTCTTTTTAGTTTTTACAATTATCACTATCATTTTTCATAATTATGTCCCCCAAGAACCATATTACACCCTCCAAATTTGATTGCCTAACAGGATAATAAACTCTATGATCCTACATTTTTCAAATCAACTTTATTTAGGATTAGAAATTTCAACTTTGTGGGGTTTGTCTCAAAGTCTAAAAAACCTTGTCGTATCAATATTAATTATTGTAGTTCTTTCCAAATAACAGTTGGTTCAACTAGGTATGTTAAATTATTATACTTCATTCTTCTGATATAGTCTATAAAAAATAATTTCGATAAAAAATTATTATCTAATTATAGTATGAGCAGCCTTGAGCTTGAAGCCATGGTCATAGTCACAATAATATTTTAAAATATACTGCAGATTATAACAAATCTATGATGTATTTATATCTAAACTTGAGTTCTTGAGCTTAAAATGAAAATTGGTAATTGACTAACTAAACTTGGAGAATTCTTGTCTAGTTTGTGGTGAAGGAGAATGTTGTAATGCAAAAATTTTGCAAACAAATACTATGTCAAGAATGATACCCTTACAAAGATTTTTCTTATATGAGTTAAGTGTAAGAGTATCAAATGATGTGAATCATACCATCTCAGTACCATTAGGTACCATCAATGCAAGTATTCTTCATAGTTTAGTGTTTTCAGACTCGGAGCATATGCACTAATAATGTATGGTTCAAACCAAGCAGGGAATCATTTGTACAATGAATTCTCTCTTCGTATCTACAAAAAAGCAAGATCATGAGTTTAAAAGTGTTGGAATGGGTGACCAAAAGTCAATTGAAATGGTTGTTTTTCATTTGCTAATCTTTATTAAATAATATTAAATTGATGAATTCAAGTTGCCATTGTATTTTGTTATGCTTATCACTTATGGGTTTTAATGTTGCAATGAAATGCTCATAGAACGAAAAGTTCAACCCGTGGAGTTGGGTTGCGCATAGGTTTGACAATCATGAAATTAACTCTTGAGGTTCGGTTTAAACCGTTTCAATTCAAGGACCTCAAGATAAGGTATTGAGGGTCCTATAGATATTTGCACTAAGTATTTCAACCTTATTTTGTTGGTAGAAGATATAGGTCGTCTGTGTAGTTTTAGTGGGTTAGTTAGCAAGGTAGTTGACTGACTGAACTAACTCGCGAGAATCGTCATATGGAAGTCTCTTAAGGCTTGGTCGGTATGATTGAAATTCCTAATTCCCATAGTATGAGATTAGCTCTCGAACTTGAGGCGGACTATGTAACGAGGACGATGGGTTCCAAGAGAGGATCTGTCCTCTGTTAGTATATGATAGAGAATTCTCCTATGCCCTCTGAAATGGTTTAGAGTCTAAAAGTTTTTGGCCTAAACGTTGATCAATTAGTAATAGGTTTCCTAGATGGATCAGTAGAGTAAACGCGTCTCGAGTATCAAGCATAGTTTTCTAATCAAGGATGGGAACTGATGTCCAATTCCATGCCTAGATTAAGACTGGGAGACGGTTGATAGTATGACCATACTCGTAACGACTCGGAGTCTAAGTATTCACGCCACAATTCACCTAGTCTCTAGTGCCATGTATTATTGCTAGACGACCACCTATGGTAACAGATTATTTTTTATTATGAGATAATTAGGAATAATTAATTAAATTGAATTTAATTAATTGTGTTGGTCATGCCCAAGTCTAGTTGAGGGTGAACCTAAAGAGTCACACTTTATCATTATAATGGGATGTAATTAATTCCATGAAAGTCGAATTAATTTAATTGGATTAAATTAATCTTTCAAGAGAATAAATAATTTGATCATTTATTTAGAGCAATCCATTGGATGGATGCCTTGAAATTTAATTAACTGAATTAATTTTATTCAGTTTGGACCGATTTATATATTGAATTTATAAATTGAAAGAGATGATAAAAGGTTTCGATCCTTTAATTGGATTAAAGGATGGTTTAATATTGGGCTCGTAATTAAATTAGATTTAACTAAAGTCCATTAAACACGAGCTTGACTTAATTTTAATTAATCAACCCTGATCCATTAAATACAAGTCTCAATGTTTTGGTTAGCCCTTGGCAAAGTCAAGGAGGACATTTTGAAAAATATTTGGCTAATATTTTGAGTTCAAATTTCATGCTCAAGGGTGCTAGAGCTAGGATTTTGATATTTTGGTGTCTAACTAAATTAGAACTCCTTGTATGTTTATGACTAGGTCTTATATATACCTACATTAAAACCTAGCGACACACACAGCACTTATTAGCCTAAAAAAACACTCCAAATTCATGTCTCTCTCTCCCTAATTCTCTCCATCTCCAAAGTTCTTTTGGTATTAGAGATCAAAGAAAAAGGAAAGGAGATCAAAACACGTTTATTGGTAGTGATAGTTTTGATCTATTCTCTTCCGAGATTGTTTTTTCTAACATGATAAGATCACGTCTTATTAGTGGGAGAGTGGACGTTTTTTAGAGAGTCACACGTCGAGATCTATCTGTGAACGAATTCGGAAAAAGGAATCAACGCTTGTAGGCAAGAAAACGACGAGGATAACTTTGTTTATATTTTTGCCTCCTTTTATTTTTTTTCTTGCGATTTTTGGCCATGGTTTATTTTATTTGTACAGCTAATGCTTGGGAGTAGATCAAGGGAGCACCCCTTGATCTATCGCATTATTTTTCATTTTTTTCGTGCATCTGCCCGCTTTGCGAGCCGATTCACTCCCTTAAAAAAGGTGTACTTTAGTTTTTACCTTTTTAGTTAGCTTTTGCTGCTATTTGGTGTTGTAGGACATAAATGTTTAAGCAGATTAGACTAAAAAAAAGATTATGGTTAAACATCAATAAAGTAATCTCATGCTGCAGAAGTCCACAACCAATTGGAAAGAATATGTACACATTCAAGTTTAGGCAACATTTCTTGCTGAAATTACTTGCTTAGTTACTATCTTGTTACTTATGCAGCGGCGTCGAGAAAAGACAAACAAAAATATGAGACTGTTGCAAGAACTCATACCTTATTGCAACAATGTTTGGATCTTTGGATATTACATCACTTGTCCGGAACTAATGCTATATAGTACTTTGTATTCTATTCTTGTTTTGCTTTCCTCAATATTCAATTGGACAAGACTTCAATGTTGCATGAGGCGATCAAATATTTGAAATCACTTCGACTGCAAGTGCAGGTAGAGTTTGCTTAATGTCTTAATCAAAACTTCACCTCATGATCTATTAAGGAAGAAACTTATTATAACTACTACTGATGGGAATGGGCATAGGTATGAGTATGGGTATGGGTATAGGTATAGATATTAGGATTAATCGCCCGTATCCATTTATGGTCTCAGCAATGGCAAATCCAACTGTAGCAGCACATATTGGTCCTAGATTTCTCATGCCACCATTTCATATGCAATTAGTTCCTGTGCCTAATCCTTCAAGAATCTAGGTTTTTAACCAAATAGATCCTATGTTAAACTCCGTTTCTCCCCACAATTCAAACTAACCATGTTTGAGGTCTATTTAGGATAGTATCAACTAAGTTTTCTCTTTTCTTTATAGTGTTGTGGCTTGAGTTATATTTGTATGTTTTAATGTCCTCACACTACTCTCAATTTCATCTTTAAGACCACAAACAAATAGGATAGGAAATGATTGTGAAACAAAAACATTTGTTTTTGTTGTTAGATCATTTGCATGAATTTATGGGATGATCATAGTTTGTGTTGAAGATGCTAACTCAGTATCTATAGTCAATCACTCTCTTGTAACATATTTGTTCTTGTCAACGGTGGTGTCAAGCTCTGTAGATGCCTCATTTGATACTCATTTAGCTCAAAATAATTCCTCACCTCCTGAATTTTAGTCTGTATCCCCAATGTGTGTAAATGTGTCGGCCCTTTTACATTCTCTTATTCTTCTCACATTTCCACTACTTCCCGCATTCCCTTACTAGGTTTTCTTTTGCTTATCCTCTAAACATCTACATGGCATACATTTGATAGTGCATGAACCCCAGCATCCTAAAAGATTGTCTCAACATTTAAAAAGCTACAACAACCATTTTCAGTAGGAATTTATAGAAAGAAAGAAAAAAGTAAAAGATCGCAAGTAAAACATAATTAATCAAAGAACTCACAGTCCGACTCGAGCAAAAAATGGAAACTGGCTGTCCAATAAATTTTTCAAACGCATCCTAAACAATAAAAAAGACAAATAGAATAAACCTTAAACTTAATTTCAATTAAGTCTCTCAATCAAACAAACTAGAAACTAATTATGAGGCAAAAAAAAATGAAACAAAGTCACCTCGAGCACACCAACAACGGCTCTGCAAGTGGACTGCTTTTCCGCGCCGGAAAATCTAGAACCAATATAATCAATCGCGACTAAATATCTCTGAATCCCGGGATTCGTGCTCTTCATATTCCTCTCAACGAATTCTCTCTCTTCCTCCATTTCTTCCCCGCCGTCTTCGGAGAAATCTCCGCCGTCGATTCTGGCCAGTTTCGAGGGACGCTCGAGGAAATGATTGTGAAACAAAAACATTTGTTTTTGTTGTTAGATCATTTGCATGAATTTATGGGATGATCATAGTTTGTGTTGAAGATGCTAACTCAGTGTCTATAGTCAATTACTCTCCTGTAACATATTTGTTCTTGTCAACGGTGGTGTCAAGCTCTGTAGATGCCTCATTTGATACTCATTAAGCTCAAAATAATTCCTCACCTCCTGAATTTTAGCCTGTATCCCCAATGTGTATACAAGTGTCGACCCTTTTACATTCTCTTATTCTTCTCACATTTCCACTACTTCCCGCATTCCCTTACTTTTGTTGTTCCTACACTCTATGACCTCCTCCTACCGAGGCAACCACCCATCGAACAACCTCGTCGAACATTGCCGCACCCCTTGTCCCCTACCACTGACCACAATGAGGACTCCATTCCCCAAACCCCCCCTCCCAACCCAACCCAACCCAAACCGAACCTCCTTGGGCTCCCGAAACCAAGGTGTATGGTTGTTCATCAACTTTCCATCTGCCAGATTCCTCCAGTTGCCGCTTGTATTCTTGCCATATATGTCCAAAAACCCACAGTCATTGTAGAAATTCGACAATATGTTATATGTAAACATCACCAGAAACTCCTCATCCCTTCCCATCGAGCGCATTCATAATGCTTGTGGCAGTAGTTTCCAAACATGTAAAATTCGAATACGAACTTCCGCACCCACCTAAAATGAACCTAGTCATGATCAGAGTGAATGAGCCTTCCCAATCGATTTTCAATATGTTCTGCCACCTCTCTCATTATCATACGCAACAATAACCTATGAATAAACACATGAAAAAGGCACCAATTCAAATCAACTTTCATAGGATTCTCCCTGTAATAGCCTTATTAGAGATAATAACAACCTTGTTGAAGAAAACCATGAACCTCCATTCAGCATCCTATCGCAATCCACTATGTGATGAAACTGCAAGATTGTCATGAAACTGCAACAGGAAGTGAATATAGGATAATAACCACATAAACATTCGTTTAATCGGCTGCAAAACATTCAACAAGATTGTATTATGTCAAAATGAAATGCTCGTGGCGTGAGTAATCAACCTACCAATAAGAACTCCTCTTAGTCTGTACTTCTCATCCATGCTGCTGTAGGTAGCATCAAACCTCCCCCACCCTACGCCACCCCCACCCAATTATTATTTAGTAGAGGATACAAACTAGAAGCGATCTTTAAAGCAGTAGACTAATTAAAATAATAAATAATAAAGCAAGAACCCATATAAAAAAGTAACTCACCACTTCACCAGGTTTTCTTTTGCTTATCCTCTCAACATCTACATGACATATATTTGATAGTAAATGAATCCCGGCATCCTAAAAGATTGTCTCAACATTTAAAAAGCTACAACAACCATTTTTAGTAGAAATTTATAGAAAGAAAGAAAAAAGGAAAAGATCGCAAGTAAAACATAATTAATCAAAGAACTCAAAGTCCGGCTCGAGCAAAAAATGGAAACTGGCTATCCATTAAATTTTTCAAACGTATCCTAAACAATAAAAAAGACAAACAGAATAAACCCTAAACTTAATTTCAATTAAGTCTCTCAATCAAACAAACTAGAATCTAATTCTGAGGCAAAAAAAAATTGAAACAAAGTCACCTCGAGCACACCAACAACGGTTCTGCAAGTAGACTGCTTTTGCGCGCCGGAAAAATCTAGAACCAATATACTCAATCGCGACTAAATATCTCTGAATCCCAGGATTCGTGCTCTTCATATTCCTCTCAACGAATTCTCTCTCTTCCTCCGTTTCTTCCCCGCCGTCTTCGGAGAAATCTCCGCCGTCGATTCTGGCCAGTTTCGAGGGACGCTCGAGGAAATGATTGTGAAATAAAAACATTTATTTTTGTTGTTAGATCATTTGCATGAATTTATGGGATGATCATAGTTTGTGTTGAAGATGCTAACTCAGTGTCTATAGTCAATCACTCTCCTGTAACATATTTGTTCTTGTCAACGGTGGTGTCAAGCTATGTAGATGCCTTATTTGATACTCATTAAGCTTAAAATAATTCCTCACCTCCTGAATTTTAGCCTGTATCCCCAATGTGTGTACATGTGTCGGCCCTTTTACATTCTCTTATTCTTCCCACATTCCCACTACTTCCCGCATTCCCTTACTTTTGTTGTTCCTACCCTCCATGACCTCCTCCTACCGAGGCAACCACCCATCGAACAACCTCGTCGAACATTGCCGCACCCCTTGCCCCCTGCCATTGATCACAATGAGGACTCCATTCCCCAAATCAAACCTCCTTGGGCTCCCGAAACCAAGGTGTATGGTAGTTCATCAACTTTCCATATGCCAGATTCCTCCAATTGCTGCTTATAGTCTTTCCATATATGTCCGAAAACCCACAGTCATTGTAGAAATTCGACAATATGTTATATGTAAACATCACCAGAAACTCCTCATCCTTCCCATCGAGCGCATTCATAATGCTTGTGGCAGTAGTTTCCAAACATATAAAATTCGAATACGAACTTCCGCACCCACCTAAAATGAACCTAGTCATGATCAGAGTGAATGAGCCTTCCCAATCGATTTTCAGTATGTTCTACCACCTCTCTCATCATCATACGCAACAATAACCTATGAATAAACACATGAAAATGGCACCAATTCAAATCAACTTTCATAGAATTCTCCCTGTAATAGCCTTATTCAAAATAATAACAACCTTGTCGAAGAACCATGAATCTCCATTTAGCATCCTATCGCAATCCACTATGTGATGAAACTGCAAGATTGTCATGAAACTGCAACAGGAAGTGAATATAGGATAATAACCACATAAACTTTCGTTTAATCGGCTGCAAAACGTTCAACAAGATTGTATTAAGTATGTCAAAATGAAATGCTCGTGGCATGAGTAATCAACCTACCAATAACAACTCCTCTTAGTCTGTACTTCTTATCCATGCTGCTGTTTTTTTGTGGAAGCACCACCCCCCCCCCCCCCAACACGCCACCCCCACCCAACCCCATCACTCTTAACAAATTATCCACAGCGTACGTTCCATGTTAACGAGTTTTTCTAATTGAATTTGAAATCTGATCGATTAACTAAATCTTATCAAAAATAAAATAAGAAAAGATAATGCAAATAAAATACTATACATCGTACATAAGATTCATGTACTAATAGATCAATTAAATTATAATTTGAATTCTGTAAGCATATGGGATAGCAATTTTGGTCCTATTGAAATAAATTTTTACTATTTGATTTCGCAATTAGAAAATTGGGAAGTTGAGGAAAATTGGTCGAAGATCCCCAGATTAGCATATCATGTACATAACATATGTATGTTTTCTGTTAATTTATAATTTTTCAACTAAAATTAATTTTTCAAATTGCATTGTCCTCATATTATCAATTTTTTCTTTTTAATTGCAGGATCAAATTGTCAATTAATTTCAATAGAACTAAAATTGCTACCTCCTATACTTAATTGAAATTTCAATTCTCCCAATAAATCATCTAAACCCAAATATTAGATAAGTGGAACTAGTGTTTGATCAAGTTATTTAAAACATCTTATATGTTGATACATTTTAAAATATTAAATCTAATTATAAAACCGCAATTAAATATTTGGATAAAATAAGAATATAAAACTTATAAAATATTAAATACTGCAATTTTATAATGAAATCAAAATAAAAAAGTTTTTAAAATCCTAGAAATAAATTGACAATTTCTCACTTTTCTAATGGAGTTTTTAATCAACTCATAATAATTTATTTCCTTGTATTATAAGCTCATTTTATATTACATCTATTAAATACTTTTCAATATTTTATAAACATTGGGTTAAATTTATTTTGATTCTCTACGATATGTAAAGTTATCAAAAAACCCCCTATAAAATTTTTAATATAAAAAATCATCCGTATGAATAAATAATCACACCACGCCCTGGTCAACTTGAATCTATTTTTTAGAAACAATGACTAAAATACTACTCTTAGTTAATCGGTCAAACTAGGTCTACTAGTATATATTATATTAATTTATAATATATATAATTTATAACTATAAATTATATTATATTAATTTATAATATATAATTTATATTATAAATATATACTTATAATATATAGTTATAATTTATATAACCCACCCCCATTAAACCGGCTTTCTTTTAACACTTCGATTATTATAGGGAGTCCTTGAATTTTTCCCTATAAACATCCTATAAAATAATTTGAAAAACTCACATTACAAGAAAATTGTTCAATAGCAACGAAAAAAAATAACATCGAGATAAAATTAGCAAGTAAAGCTCTCATTGTTGATCTACACTATCTAATACAATAAATTTACTTACCAATGAATTTAGCAAGAAAAATTAACTTGCTACGAATTTAGCAGCGAATTGTTTAAAAAATATTAAATAATAAGATTAGTAACGAAAATTTTATTTGCTAAGTAGCTCAATGCTGATTTTAGCATCAAATTTTTTTCATAACTATTGATCAGTTTTCTTGTAGTGTCATAAGTTCACCCCAATCACTGTCTTATATTAATAGCGCACATACATTTGCCACTAGAAGAAATATAGCTTTTAACTATGGTTAATTACCATGGTTGAAAGTTCGATATTATGGCGAATACTAATTAATCACAATTGCGCATTAATTATTAGTCACTCTTTCTGTAAGCGAGGCCAAAACATTGGCTTCAGCTAAAAATTGTAGCTAATATTTTGACCATAGATAAAATTATAGTGAATGGTGATTAATTGTGGTTAAAATTTGAGTTTTCAAATTTATTTTGTCCGATCATAATAGATATTGTTGATTTATTATGATAGTCATAGTAATGTATAGCATTTTGGAAATAATTATTTATAATGTGTATATAAAAAGAAATATTCAATAAAAAAAAATATATAAAAAAAGGTGGATTTGACAAGGGGAGGTGGGTTTTAATTTGAATGAGTTCGGATTTAAATCAAAATAATTTGTCATTCATAAGTTTAAAACCAAATAAAATCAGTACAATGAAATATAATTTTTGTTTATGATTTATTATCATGATTAAAAAATAAAAATTATAATGAATAAGTTAGTTATCTTATAAATTTAAAGATATTTTTCGTTTCACATAAAATTGGTACGGTGGAGTATGGAGGGCCTTTCTTTTATATATATATATTAACAATCAGTTGTAGCACACTATTGCTTTCTGCATATATAAATAATCTTTTACACTTGAAAATATATTATAAATTAGAATAAAATATATAAACTAATACATTATATTAAAAAAATAGAAAGAAAAAAATAAAAAAAACACTAATTTATCAGTTAATGTAAAATTTGCGAAGTTGAATAAGTTCGTTATCTTATCAGTTGAAGGATGTTTTTTACTTTTAACAAAAAATTAGTGCCGCAGTGTCATTAGCTGCCGTTTGTTAGTGTAAATGCCCCCTTTTTTTTTTAATACTAGTAAAGATAAAGTCAAAAGGTTGTAATTCTAATAAAATATTACCCCCAAATTATAGCCATTTGATAGAATATTATATGGCAGTTAAAATGAGGGATAAAATTAAAAATTTATGTAAATTTTTTGTTAACATCAACTTTTTCTATCTAAACACTAACTAAAGGAGATCAGGTGTAAATGAAAAAGCTTCTGAAGGCGTATAATTATAATTTTAAATTTTTTTAAGGGAAAAAGATATAATTTTATATTTTGAAAGGGAATTTATATATAATTAATGTTATAATTAAATGATTCATTTACATTAAAAAAAAGCTGCGGAAAGAGGCAACAAGTCGACCGCAGAAGTAGAAACAACACCTGAATCACATGTTGGTGGCACAATGGGAACATATGCATTTGTCTGCAATAAATATTAATTTCCGGAAAAGCCGTTTGAACTTTCTGGTTTTGTGATAGAGAGAGACTCAAACATTGAGTTCGGAAAATACAATATTTATAGTTTTCAGGTAAAAAATATTATAAATGTTTGATATAACAAATGTGATAAAACATTTCATTCCTCTATAGTGCTGTCACCTGTCATTAGTTTTGTCGATCGAGATATCATAAGCTTGAAATTAAGAAAACATTGCTCAGTTATTTATATTAAAATAAAAAAATATTTTTTTACTAATAAACGACAGTATATGACACTGCGATATCAATTTTATAATGTATCGATAATAATTTTAAATTGGTTCTCTTTCATTCTTTTTTTTTTATGTGAAATGTGACATATTGGTTTATATATTTTGTTTTTATTTATAATACATTTCTAAACGTAAAAATAATTTATTATATACACACAGGGACGACATGGCACGACGACTATTTATTAATTAAAATGATGCCTGTTTAATTGGCGAAGTACGGCCCCATTACGTTAACAGTCATGGGTTCAAATCCTACTTTATGCATGAGATTTTGTTTCTATTAAATAGTATATGTGGTGTTTCTACTATAAAAGTAGGCGTTGGTTGGTTTGATTTAATGTATTTGATATTATTGAATATTATGAATGTTGAAATGGTTTGTTAGATTTGATATCCTACAGAAATGACTGTAATCAATTAATTCATCGTTTTTACTTCAGAAACAAATAGAGCCACAGCATCGTGTCTCTACTTGCAACACAAATTCTTTTTACTCGTGTTAGGTATGGTCGGATTTAATTAACCACTCTACTTAAATTGTGTATCAATCACATAATCAATGCATTGCACTTATCTTATAATTGATTCAGATTTGGTCAGACTCGATAGGAACTAGTCGTATCGTGTTTGAAAAAAACCAATCAAATCATTCTTTTTCTGTACACATCACATGACATACACAAACGCACAAAAAGAAATAGAAAATTGTGTAAACAAAAATATATTTTTTTCTAAAAGCAATAATAACATGATTATATCAATGTTTTAATATATTGGACAGTTAAATGAACAATATATTAATTTGATTAATACATTAATATAATAAAAAAACTATAGCATCATTACAATATATTTATATAAAATAAAACTAACACCCACACATCCTACCCCACAAAAACCAGCTTGATTTTCCGCTTTGTGCTCAAAATATATTATGGAAGAAATACATAAGTAAGAGATACTGTTTCCCATGAAAGAAAGAGGAATAGTGAAAGGTGAATAGATATTATGAACTTGTTCGAAAACACATTTTAGATGGACATACTGCAGTGGGAATTACTGTTTCTGTTTTTTTTACCAAATATATACAATTTTGGTCCAATAATTATAAGGTGGAGGCATTTTCAACCGTGTTTGATTTAAAAATTGCAGTTAATGACTAAAATTGAAAAAAATGGTACATTCAATCGAAATCTTGTTGGAAAAACGCTAAAATTGGTCAAATATTATCACATGGTTTGGACGTGTCTAGTTTATAATATGGTGGTTTTTAATATTTTCTGCAACATTTTGCTGACGTGGCATAAGGAATGAGTACAAATATCACTAGGGCAAAAATGACATATCAACAAAACTTTAATCGAAAAATAATCCCTAAATTATAATCACTAGAAAAAAATTACTATTAGCTATAATATTAGTGGCTATGCTAAAAACTATGGAATAATTACTATTAACTACAATTAAATAAAATCAATCCAAAAAATTAGTTTTCCATCATAAAAAAATTATTTGTCACGGCTAAGAGTCATGATCAGAACAAAATGCCACGGCAAATGTTTTAGCGGTTCTCGCAAAAAACATGGACAACAATGGTTGGTGGCCTTAACAAAAAACTATTTGCTACAGCTATTTATTATGAACTATAATAATTAATTGTAATCAAATGTTAAAATTGTTAAAATGAATTCTTAATTACAAGTTCAAATATTGATGAGGATAAAAATAGCACAGTTTATAGTTATTTAACCAAAATTACAGTTTTCCCCTTACTTAAAATATACATTTTCTAGATGAATGTTACTTCAAAACTACTCCCTAATAAATTATGTCAGCGATCCCGAAGCTATCCAGGTCAATTCATTGGAATCCATCAGGATCTGATAACAATATTCAACATAATGTGTACATATATATATATATATATTATAAGCATGTGTGACACTTCAATCGTGGAAGGATGTGGTTTGATAAAATATTAAGATATAATATAATTGCATATTAAGAGGAAAAAGCTGTCTACCATATATATATATATATTGATATTTCGCTGACGCCATATGGATCAAGAACTTTCTATCCAAAATGTCAAAAAAAGAGAAAATGTAAAAAACTAAATTCTCAATTATATAAGTCAAGAAAACATATATAAATCCCAAATATTGGATGAAAAATATCAACCACACCATAATTAACTTCAGAACAGATATAAATACATATCAAAACCCATCGCCTAATATACGGGCTTGATAAATGTCGAAAACATCTTAATTAACTTCAGAACGGATAAAATACACATCGAACCCTCCACCTAAACACAGGTATGGCAATATTGTTCAAATAAGTTAATTTATACGCACGTCATCAATGAACCATTAAATTTTAGATAATATCTTCATCACGTGTTAATTCAATAATTCACAATTCATGTGAAAGACATATTGAATTTCCCTTGATGGCCAGCTTTTAATACTAAAAACTGAGTAAATAATAACGTACCTAAGTTACTTCAGATAATCAAATTGAACCCTTAAATTCATACTAATTAGCTAAATTAAAGAAGCAAAATACTTGAAATCATATTAATTAATTGCACAAATATGAAAAAATAATTCTGTAATACGTATAGATAGATCTAATGATGGTACAAATAATATTATATATAAAACTGTCCAATACATGCGAACAAGTAATTTGATGGAGGTAACATGCATTGCGAGAATCAAGGTTCGTGAATTTCTCATATGATACGACGAGATACATTTTTCTTTAATATTCCAAGGTCTAACATAGGTTACTGTTAATTAATTACTTAAACATTTTTCCACTCTTAATTAGTCTATCTATCGATCCCACTTGAAAGATCCAGGCATGTTATTTATGTGTTTATGTTTGTGTGCTTCTATATGTATAATTTTTTTATGATACAAGTTCTATCATTTACCTTTTTATAATATTTAGAGGCTGGAGTTTGATAAAAACTTATTTAATATATTTTATAATTTCATACATCCTATAAAATATTTTTAAAGTTTATAAATATTAAAGTAATTTTCAACATCTTATAAGTTTTGAAATATCTTGTAAAATATTTTTGAAAAAAAAGTATTGTGCTACAGATGATTCGATTCGAGTAGAGCACATCATTGTTCAAGTTTGTTTAAATTATTATTGAGATTGAAAAATTGCGTTTGAATTTTATTAGATTATTAATCTAATCAAGTTTAAATAAATTTTAATAGGATTAAACATAAATCATGCTGGAATAATCTGATATTTTTTAATATAGTTTATTATTTTTATAGTAATCGAATTCAGATCAAACCAAGTTTAAAGCTTTTATCAAGCAAAAAAAAATTATTCAAATTTGGTTTCTAAATTTAACAAAATAAATTCATACGAGCTTTTATCCACTAATTTTAATCGAGTATTGAGTAATTAATTTATTTTTCGACCCTATTCGGGTGGAATATTTGGCTTAAGTCATTAGTTTGTAAATTTTGAATTACGTTATCGAAGCTCAGCGTCAAAACCGTAGTCCGCGTGTTAGGTGGTCATATATGGCATTCAGAAATGTAAACCGTTGACTTCTTTTGCCTATTTTTGGTTTCTTTGAAATGTATTAATTTATTGAATTTATTATATATGACGTGCCATGTGAGTTGATTTTGCTAATCTCTGGGGAAGATTAGAAGTGACTTAGGAAGCAATTGCCAGCCTTAATTACAATTTGTTATAATAAAAACCACGAAAATATTTTGGCCATTTTTAAGAACTATAGTAAATATTAATTAATCGTAATAAAAAAAATTGAGTTTTTAAATTTGTTTACTCATGATTGACAGGGTTTATGGATCATGAATGTTAAGCGGTAATCATTCGTGCAGAAAATAATTAATTTTTTTTTATAATAATCTTTATACTTCATTAATAGATATACTTTTTCTAATTGTATACAACCTAAATTACGCTTGACTTTATTTTATAAATGGATCCAAATCACTGTAAAAAAATTTAAAATTATCACTAAAAATTTGTCACTTTATAATTATTAGTGATATAAATAATATGTAAAATTGTCACTATATGTAATTAATGACGCAATAACAACATAATATAATAACAATAAATTATTTATCGCTTTACATGTTTCACTAAGTGTATTTAGTTATAACTTTGTACACCATTTTTTTGTCAATAATTTTTTTTAAAAATAATTGTATATATAATATAATAGTAATTATTAAAATTATGAAATTTATTATTGGATAAAATAAAACATCTTATCACTAAATATATATAATTAGCGACAACTTTAAAATTTTCGCTAATTTTCTACTTTCTTATAGTGAATTGAAACCCCGAATTTCCCTACTGCAGGAATTCAAATTCGTTTCACATGAACAAGATTACACTAAACTTGTTGCATAATAGTACAAATTTATACGCGGAATATACATAGCATTCCCACTTAATCAATCATGCGTGCATCAACATATACTGTTCATTTAATATACACACATGTGAAGTGGAAGGGTAAATTTAAAATAGTGGGAACGATTAGACCGAAAACCTATTAATTAAACAAAAGACGAACACTATATATAAATCAAGAGGCCCATATCAAATTCCTCACTTCACCCAAAGTTGCCATGATTTGATCCTTGAAACCCGGCTCATCTCAGGCAACACAAAGAAAAAATTCTCTGCTATACATAGAACTTTATTCTGAGAGTGTGTGTGTTTGTGTCTGAAAATGGCGGAAAAATTCAAGGAGCCTCTTCTCGGACACACGGAGGATGAAGATCATGCGCCAGGCGGCATCTTGTCAAGCTCAAAGTATCTAAGCCAATTTTTATCCAACCATTCATTTTTCTCGTCATTTGTCATCGGAGAAGATGACATTCCTCCGATCGCCATCTTGACGTCCATTTTCCAGTACTCTCTCGGCGCCATAACTCAAACCTTCGCCGGCCATGTCGGGACTCTAGACCTCGCTGCATTCTCCGTCGAGAACTCTGTCATCTCCGGTTTATGCTTTGGCGTCATGGTATCGTACCTTTTCTGTTTTTTTTTTTTTTTTTGATTAAATGTGTCTCGATCTGGCTGACTATTTTGACAATGGGTCAACTTGTTCGAGCTACTTTTGACTTGTTTTGGGTTTGTCCCAACAGATGGGAATGGGAAGTGCACTGGAGACCCTCTGCGGACAGGCGTACGGCGCCGGGCAGATCGACATGCTCGGCGTCTACATGCAGCGATCGTGGGTTATTCTCCTGGTCACCAGTTTTCTGTTAACGTTTATGTACATATTCGCGGAGCCAATATTGCTGCTTCTCGGGCAGACGGAGGCTATATCCCAGACAGCCGGGAAATTTGCCCTGTGGATGGTCCCTCAGCTCTACGCCTATGCGTTGAACTTTCCAATCGCCAAGTTCTTGCAAGCTCAGAGCGATATAATGGCGATGGCCTGGATTTCAGCGGCGGCGCTGGGGTTGCATGTTCTGTTCAGCTGGCTGCTAATGCTGAAACTTGGGTGGGGGATGGCCGGCGGCGCGGTGGTTCTGAACATTTCGTGGTGGTTCCTGGTGGTGGCGCAACTTATTTACATATTCAGCGGGGCCTGTGCGGAATCCTGGACGGGGTTTTCCTGGAAGGCATTCCAGAACCTCTGGGGTTTTGTGAGATTGTCTGTTGCATCGGCAGTGATGCTCTGGTGAGTCATTGAATTTAATTTTGACGTTATATTTCTGTTTAAAATAATTTATTAAGGTCGATAATTATGATCTTTAGACACCCATCTCTTGGTATGTAGCGAGCACATGAATATGCTAGATCCGATGCTGAAATAATTAAGAATAAGTCCACATCTTTTCGTACGTAGCAAGCATATGATTTGGGTTTTGACTATGAACACATCAGTCGAATTCTTTGTCGTTTACTTGAAGTCCTGCTTTCATTTTTAGCCGATTGAACTTTTTATTATAAAAGTTTATTTTATTTAATATATATATATATATATTGCGCGTACAAAACTATATCATGATTTTATTCAAGAAAAATAAAATTTTATACACATAATAGGTATATATTAACTAAAATAAAAATACAATATAATTTAGAATAAAAAAATTCTTTTATGTTGATTGATTTCTTATATATAGCAATGGAGTATTAGAAATAGAGAATAATAGTTCTTACAATATATTCTATAACGACAAGAACTACTTTTTAAGTTTTCCCCTTTAATAATGAATTTCATAGTCTACAGCATTTATTAAAGAAAAAACTGTTAAACAAAATACTATAATTGACAAAATATGAATGGTCTAAAATGTCTTTAATTATAGTTATTTTTCTCTAGAAATAACCATATTTTTTTTATTAATTTAATCTTATTAATATTTCGTACACATTTAGAAATAGCTTTGTTTTATTAATTCTAGTTAATTATTTATTTTATATTATTTACTCAATTAAATATATGATAAAAATCTAATTATGCACAAGTATTGACAGTGTTTTAATCACTACTGATCGTTAAATTTTGTCCAGTGATAGATTTATCTTTATCTTAATCCATCTTCTAAAAATGTTTTCTGCAGCTTAGAGATATGGTATTTTACGGCCCTAATCCTCTTTGCTGGATATTTGAAGAACGCAGAAATTGCTGTTGATGCTCTCTCAATATGGTAAGTCTTGATGCCGACTGGCCTTAATCACTGCATAATGTTGTCAGTATAGATAATTAGTGCATGACACATCAACAATAATAATCTAATGACAATAATATTATCGCCATAGATATGTTACTAATTGTCATTAATAATAATTTTATCCATAATTTTTTAGACTAATCTTTCTAATAACAATTACGGAAAATTAGAAATTTCCGTACTTAAATATATATAATCAGTAACAATATCAAAATTATCACGAAATTTTTTTTATCGCTAATGTTCTCTTTTTTCGCAGTGTAAATATATCGGGGTGGATATCTATGATAGCTCTTGGATTCAATGCAGCAATAAGGTCAGTATAGAGAGAATAATTCTTTATTTTTCGAATTAAACATATTAATATACATATAATATAAGAGAAAAATGCAAGCAACACCCTTTGTGATATCGCAAATAAGCAAATTACCCTTTTATGAAAAAATAAATAGCGATTTACCTCCCTATATTTTTTTAAAATACAACAATTTATCCCGCTATGATTTTTAAAATGAATGAATTTACCACTCTGTATAAGGAGGTAAATTGTTTCATATTAAAAAATACAAGAGGTAAATTATTATATTTTTTTATAGGGAGATAATGTGTTCATTTTCAATATCAAAGGGGTAAATTGTATTCACCCCTATAATATAATGATTCTTGAAAATAGACAAAGACAATGATTTTTCTTTTTTAACACTTTGAATTAATGGGTATATATATATATGTGCAGTGTAAGAGTGTCAAATGAATTAGGAGCCGGTCATCCAAGAGCTGCAAAATTTTCAGTGCTGGTGGTGGTGGTATCATCCTTCTTGATGGCCCTCTTTGTTGCTATTCTGATTCTCATCTTCCAGAAGCAGTATCCTTTCCTCTTTTCAGACAATCTAGAAGTTATCGAAGTTGTCTATGAGCTCACACCTTTGCTTGCATTCTGCATTGTGCTCAACAATGTTCAACCCGCTCTATCAGGTAACTATATATATCCAGATTCATCCCTCAAAATTATTTTCTTTTTCCCGACACTTGTTGTCTGATCACCACAGTCAAGTAAAATCAATGCGAAAATTTAAGTCTTGACCACTGATAATTACCATCAGTCATAATTTTACCTACGGTCAAAATATTTATCCTAACTGTTATCTATACATAATGTTTCAGTCTCACTTGCAGAAATAACGGTTGACGATGCACATTACCTAATTTTTTTGTAGTCAAACAGATATGGATTAGAATTTTTCATACTTTAATTTTTTTTAACGGGAATAAACACAGTACCTAATTTCCAAATCTCCCCTATTTTGGTTAACCTAAATTATTAATTGTATTTCTTGAAATTAAACATAGATGTTTCTCATAGCTGATATGAAAGTTAAAAACCCTTGTCGGTGCAGGAGTCGCAATCGGGGCTGGATGGCAATCATTGGTCGCCTATGTGAATGTTGCATGCTACTACTTGTTTGGTATCCCTGTGGGTCTATTAATGGGCTACAAACTTAAATGGGGCGTACAAGTAAGTACCATTATAAACGATACCCCATCTAAAAATTTAAATTATTTGAAAAAAAATCATTTAATATGTATAATATCTTAACAAGAATAAAATTAAATGTTTAAATATAAAAAAATTTCTTATGTATGAGATTAAATGCTAACAATAAATTTAAATTTCAGGGTATATGGTGCGGAATGGTATTAGGAACAGTGGTTCAGACACTCATCCTCTTCTGGATTGTTTACAGAACTAATTGGAATAAGGAGGTTTGTATAATCTTAACTTTTTTTTTTTGGTCATTTAATGTTGTAATAATTAGTGTATAACAAATTAATTTGATGTATATTATAATGTATGCAGGCTTCTGCTGCAGCGAAGAGAATCAAAAAGTGGGGAGGGGAATCAGGTGGTAAAGAAAACTTGGAGAAATAATGTTTTTGTATTGTACGATGTAGTATCTTATTCCGGCAGGCTACAACTTTTTTGACAGCTCCTAGATTCATTTCTACTTTAGGATTTTTCAAATTCAGGCACACTGTGATAAGGGTCCGTCGACAAGGAATTGCCTGTCTTGAAGAACACTTTTTCTTTTGTTTTAGATGGCAACGAAAATGGGATCGATGGAATTTGATTTGATTCTTTTTTTTGTAATGAGATGTAATGCAAAATGTCTTACTGGAACTTTTATAGTTTTATGTGGAAGGTTTTTCACCTTCTCTTTAAGAGGCGAAATGCAGAGGGTCATGTGGGCGTATTTATTTTATTAAATTAAAAAAATAATTTAATTAAAACTTTAAAAAAATCAAATCAAGTTGTGGATTTGATCCGCGACTTGCCAAAAAAGAATTATTTTAAATAGGCGATACACGACTCCAAGCTTTGTTTTTTCTTAAAAAAAAAAAACAATTGCATTTATTACTATATATTATAAATATTAATTAATAATTATAAATTTAAATATTTTATTAATTATAATTAATAATAAATCTTAAAATTTATTAATTAAAAAATTTTCAATCAACTGTTACAAATATTATTTATGGCTTGTGATCCTACAGTGATATATTGGAAGGATTTTGGCATTGTTGGTATTCTTTTCTTTGACGGATTTGTGATCAGTCCACCTCATTTTGAATATGTGATATCTAGCTTCAATCAGGATGAGTAGAGACACGAATAGTAGTGTCATGGATCAACTCAATTCCTTAGACATTTCAATAATCTTCCGCTGTCAGAGGTTGGAAGGACTTAAAATTTGTCATTCTTTAAGCTGTCATATAATAATAATTCTTAAGCATTGATAATGCGCTAATCATGTATGTAGCACATCTTTTTTAAAAGAAAGAGCAAGGGATTCTAAATTGGCTTGAATTGTCACATGAACATTCTCTGGTGGCAATTTTTACAGCATGTGTATTGAATCCATGTCAATGGTGGCACTTTATAATGACCGAGGTAGATTGTTCAAATTGATGGTATCTCGTGATTGTATGCTCAACACTTTTTCCGCACCAATGTTTGAACAACAGGTATGCATAGTCCATCTAGAGTTGATTATTGTTGAACATTACATTACTTCTAGCCATCAAATCACGAAAATAACGGACACAATGGGCAAATGTTATTTCCACAATTGCAGTCACAGGTAGGCAGCAAGCTTCCTTTCAGAACTCCAATAATGCATTCTAACATATTGGTTCTTAGAATATCGCACCCTCATCACAAGAAACTGTCTATTTTTTCAATTAAATCTAGTTTAAGTATACAAAACCCTTTAGCTTGTGGTCCTTTATATCCTCCATGGTATGATTAAATTTTTGAGAAAAATGCAAGCAACTCCTTTATGATATCGCAAATGAGTAAATTACCCCCTTATGAAAAAATAAATAGCGATTTACCTCCCTGTATTTTTTAATATACAACAATTTACCTCCCTATATATTGTAGCTGAATGTCTACTAGTTCAATTGAATGTTATAATATTGGGATAGACAAAGGTAGTCCTTTGAGAGTGTATACACCTCAAGATTACTACATGTCTCAATCGCCACAACAAGATGATTGTGTTTAATCAACTTCATACATGTCAAGTCATGCAGAAGCTTTATTCTGCACATGTTGATTTTGATCTTGGTCTTTACATTAATCAACCATACAAACTAGGTATAACATCACTAAATGCATATCGTGATTATGTGGAGTCTAGTTCTACAATATTGTCAAGTCAGTAGCACATTAATGTGGGCGATGATAATAATGAACAAAATAAGCCAACACAAAATATAGTTAAGAAAATAAAAAAAACCTCACCGCCAACGCCATCAACGCCCTTATGGAACGGGTCATTTTTAACATTTGTAATTATCGTCATATTTGTAACAATTGATCCTAATTTTTAATTAATAATGTTTTAAAATTATTATTAATAAAATATTTCAATTATAATTATTAAAATAATAATTATAATAAATATATATATATATTTTTTAAAAAAGATACTTGGAGTCGTGGATTCCTATTTAAAATAAAAATAAAAATTGTTTGTAAGTCATGGACCAGGTCAACAACTTGCTTTAGTGTTTTAATTAAATAAATATTTATAATTGTGCTTTTTAGTTTTAATAAAAATAAATAAACCGGGTCATGTGTTTCTCTTTGGTGTCCGGAAGACAATTAAAAAAATGATTTGAAATATTTTGTTTTACTTGTCTTTTTTATATATTAAATCTACCTAACTTGTAGAACTCTTTTTTTTTCTAATTTATTTGTGTGGCATATATAGAACTTAGCTCGATGTAATATCGGATGACAATAATTTATAGATGAACCCAATCTACAAAATATTTTATTTGATTAATTAGCATTATGAATTATCCTCTACTTTTTATAAAATTATAATAGGTAACGCCCCTAAATGATGTTAACGTAATTTAAAAAGTATTTGTGTAAATTTAGTTACTTAATAGAGATATACTTATAATTACATCTATAACATAAAAAAGTATAATTATGAATTTATAAAAAGCATGAAACATTTATATATTTAAACCAAACATCAGGCGGCACCAACGTATAATTTTCCCAAATTTTCTCTTTTTTTTTTTTATTTGGAGATTTACCCAAATTTTCATCGTGCACAAAAGTAATTGAATCTGCATTGCTTTATCATCCATATAGTGGACGTAATTATATTTTACAAAGCTATAATAGATTTTTACATACTACAAATGAAAAAAGTTACTAACTTTTTTAAATGTTAAAAATTATTTTACCCTCCGAACTATGTAGTGTTTGAACGTCATTTATTTATTTATTTATTTTTTTTGGTTTCAGTTTATCATTTCACTACACGAGTTTTGCAAGTTACCACATTATACTATTTTTTGATAGAATTTTTTATTAAAAATGATCACGTACAACACATATGTACAATTTTTAACCATAAAATCTCAAATTTGCTTATTTTTTTAGGAATACAACGTATTTTCTTAGTGAGGGATGACAACATATAAAATTGGTGTAGTTTGGAATGGGGTTAGGTTGGATTTGACAGATTTATCCAGCCGGGCCATTAAAGGCTGGACCATTAAACCACTTGCCCTGCATTTGATTATAAGAGTCAGAGCGTGGGCAGCATGCTACTTTTATTTATTGGAGCTGTTAAATTTCTTCCACACGTTGTCGTGAAATATCGTCCCTTAGCCTCTCTTTTTGTGTGTACACACAATTATTTAATTTTCAATTGGACATTAATACCATAAGTACAATTCATTTTTACACATTCCACTAAAATTTAACAAAAACGACTTGCACTGCACCAACTAAGAAAATCTAATTGTCACCTAATATTTAAAGATTGTTCAAATATTGTATAACTTGATTTTAAGCTAAGTATTATAGTGCGGTCATCGCCATCCCATAATACAATTAAATAAAATAATGAGTTTTACATTTTTCATATGAAAAATACGTATGTGTAAAATTGGACTAAACTCTGAGGTTGTTTTAGAATAATGGTCCACTTAGCTGTATTTTGCAAGTCAATTTTGTTGTAGTGCATTAGACATTTACCATCGGATCACCATATTCACTATCAAAAAATATAATATTAATGACAAAACATCAACTGATAATTCTCAAGTTTATTACTAAAAATATATATATACCCAGTACTCATCGGTAGCGATAGAGCATTTGATATTACGTGACAATAATTTTAGTTTTCTCACAGTGCAATTATTAGTGACAAAAATTAGTCGTCACCCTGTAATTAGTAACACATTTGTAATGACAATATAAATGTAGTGAAAATAAATAATTATTGTTACAATATATATATTACTAATTGCTATGCAGACGACTTTATGCATAACTTTTTATTATTAGTTTTCAATAATGATAATTTTCGTAAAATATTATGGCTCATAAAACTAAAAAATTTATTACTTTGACGAAACTTTCATTAAATATATAATTAGTGATAACAGGAAAAATTATGATTTGAAATTTTTTTGTGACCAATATGTGGTTGTGATGACATCGTTTTTTTAGTGACAGTAAGAATTTTTCATGTTACAACGCATAAAAGTTTAATTCGAACTCAATATTGTTGTGAAATAACTGTCCCACTCAGAAAACCAAAGAGTTATTCTCTTTCTCTTTTTATTATAATATGCAATTTATTAAAATTATTCTATATTAAAATTTAATAGCAATTTAATTCATTGATAATTCAAATAAACAATTATATTCAAACGAGACAAAAAAATAAAAAATTATCATGATGCCTCGACTTCACCCTCAGACAAGATTTGTTCGCACATTTTCGGGTCTTAATATATATCACGACACATCTACATATACTATTGATCAAATACGAGAAATTAATACTTTGATTAATATGGTTCTCATATTTACTAGACATAATCTTGCAACCACATGAGGAAGTTTTTGATGTGTTTACATATTATTTTATTAAAATATCATTCTCAATGTATGTAAAGAATAAATACCTTTCAAATTTTTTTTTAAAGAAAATACAATATATTAACAAATATATTTTCTTCATAAATATATAATTATAATTAATTTTATAAATATTTCTTTAGTATATTTTACATACACGTCGAGTAAGTAAACATAAAGTGCTTTAATTATAACTGCTTTCTAACACATTTATTACTCCCATTTTTTGACTCCTCTGTCCGCTACCCCATCATTGGAAGTCCCTTTCTCATCACTCCATTATTCTCACTCATTTCAATAACATATTTATCACGCTTTCTATTATAATAATTACAAATACTCATTGTTTATATAATTACAAATATTTTTTTAGTATTTGTAAAATTTATAAATATTCTTATAGAATTAACGGTCGTCTAAGAAATATCCCCTACAATGGCCGTCACGAGGAATATTTATTAAAAAGCAATTAATTTTAGAGGGTATTTGTAATTTTTAAAATAATAAAAGGACATTTTTAATTACAATAAATTTCAGAAGTTCGTTGTAATTTACACTATTTCTTTTATTGTTTGAAGAAGGGATAATTTTCTTTTGATTCATAAGTTAGTCATTAAATCACTCTTTGTAACCCATATTCCAACCTCATCAATTTTGATTTTTAATTTTTTCTTAAACTAATCAAAGTTTGTCTAACCATTAATTGACTGTCTAAAGTAACTAATGGACTTTTGTGGTTAACTAAAGGTCAGAAATTTATTTGATCATTTTACAAAAAAAATTGTGAGCCAAAATTGATGAGATCAGACACTACCAAAAAAAAAAAAAAAAAGGGCTCATAGCAATGGATTTTTGGGACGGATTTTATAAAAATATCATTGCAAAACAGGTTTGCCCAGTGTTTTGCACGGCATATTCTCTGTTACTATATGTACCACTGTTATATAGCACCAATTTTTTTGCCGTTGCACAAGTTTGCCACTGATTTTTGTCCATGGTAAATTTTTATTGCAAAATGAGTTGCTAATAAATTTGACTTGTCATACTTTGTAAGGGTGGCTAAAATATTTATCATGGCTAAAAACTACTGCAAATATTTTTATCATGACTCTTAGCCATGGCAAATAATTTTTTTTTTTTTTTTTGGAAAACCTATGTTAGAATTTACTTAACCGTAGCTAATAAAAAATAATTACATACCACGATCTTTAATTCATAGCTTATTAAAATTATAGCCAATAATCATTTTTTTTTCTAGTGATTTTATTATATTTTGCTGCAAAATCATTTTCGTTTACAACGATAATGAAAGCAATCGCAAAATTGCAATGCATTTTTTTTAACGATAAGCAGTTGTAAAATCTTTTTTCTTAGCAACGACATTTGCAATGAAAATTATTATCAATCTTTTTCACAATTTTAAATTTAATATTTAATAATAAAATTATATTTGGTTTGACTTTAATAATCTACAAATTCAAGTATGACAAAATATTTATGTTTTTATATTTTTTATAATAACGTTAATCCAACACCAACTTTTTACATTTTATTTAGAGTAAGATCCCTCCAACATTAAATTTTTTTATATTTTTTTTATTTGTTAAAAGAAATAAAAATTTATATACAGTATACGAATCATTTAATTATTTTTGTGGTTATTTTTTAACAGTTTTAGTTTAATCATTTACTTGTCAAAAGGATTGAAAAGATCATTTAATTATTCAAATTTGGTGATAAGAATTTTATTCCCATTCAATCCTAAATCTCTGTGTTGGCAACTTATAAATAGATCTTTCTACAATTTGAATTACAAATAGATCTCCAGAGACACGTTTTGTATTTGTAACGAATCTAAATTCCTTTTTCATGTAATGTAACCCTTTAAGAGAAGGCAACCTCTGTCAAGATGCTCAGTGGGCCGACTCGGTCCAAGATCAACACGAACCAGCCGTGAAACGTGCAGTCCAGAATCAACTCAGTATTACTCATGATCAGTCGTGAAATGATTATGGGTCTTTAAATTATAGGTCTATTTTTAAAATCAAGTCCAACCCATAGATAGACTAGGCGGTCCAAGTCTGGATTATGCCTCGTTAGGCAAGTTTTACTTTTTATGAAATTGAGGTATTTGAATATTAAATTTATGATTGATTTTATGAAATAAATAAATATTAAATTAAACTAATCCAAAATTTTATAACTAAAAACAAACAGTAGTTAAAACTACATAACTTAAACAATGATTTGACTCACAAACTTACAAAATAATAAATTTAAATAATAACAAGTCAAAAAAATTAGACAAAAAGTATTAATGAATTAATGTACTAAAAATTCAAAATTAAAACAATAAAGATAATAATTTTAGAGTTTCAAAATTTTTAAACACCTACGTATATAGCCAACTTAGGGCTAATTTATTTCTTCGTATTGAGTTAGATATCCCTTTAATCATTTTCTATATTTTGTTTACTTTCAAACGTCCGAACCCTTAACTAACACATATTGTCCGCTACTAATTAAAATTATGTAAGAATTGTGGTCCCAGCCTTGAGGATTTTATTATATACTGTGATTATAATCACAATCTAATCAATTCCAACCTAGAGGACCAAGCGTTCATGGTCCACTAGGCTAGGTCAGTCCCAAGTGTTGATACTTGGGACAGGCCTAGGACCTGCCTCATTTCAATTAGGCTTGGAGTGGACCAATTCATTTATTTTATAGGATAAATCCGATTCTTTTTTTTTTTGGTCGGCCATTTCCACTTCTGTCCACCATCTACCAGTAGTAAAACTTATCTTTTTAAATAGGTATTTATTTTTAATTAATATTTTTTCTTTCTCCAACTCCAAATATTCTATTTCAAAGTTATTTATTTTTTATTATAATTATTTTTATATTATTATTTTTCCTACAACAAAAAAATTAATAAATGATAGTTAATTGTCTTAAATTTTTTGTGCACATGTATCGAATGTACTATATACAACGCTATATATATTAAAAGAGATCACTTCTTTGATGTCTCTCCCATTTTTTATGTTTTTTTTAAATGTAGTTCATTTTTAATTTTTTTTTACCTAGCTTCCCACTCCCCCATTACAATTTTATAGTTTTTTTTTATCTTTCTTTTGTAATCATCTTTTTATAAATTCAATATTAATTTATTATTTTATATACACTTTATTAAAAAATAAATTTTTTAAGTATTTTATTTTTAATATAATTTATAAAAAATTGTACACATATACAGTGTGTTACAAAATACTAGTATAATTATTAAGACTGATAACCCACTTTAAATTAATTGAGTCGATGTCACCCACTTGGGTTGGCACCCAACTTGATGGTTGCTCGAAACGTGGCCAGGGGCAGTTTTCATCACTTTAGTTCAAATCAATGAAATTTACATTCCGACCAAATATTAATTTAACATATTAATATCGTTTTAATTCAACTGACATATTTAAAGTAAATAAAGAAACAAGTTTTTTAAATTTAGATTCAATTGTATAAATATTGAATTTAAGCTTCTTGTACTTTTAAAACTCTAATTTTTTTTTATCTGTAATGTCCTATTTCTAAATTTTAATACATTAATTCATTAATATTCCCTTTGTCCCTTCTTCTCCCTCGTCTCTCTCCTTGTCACTGGTTTCTTCCAATCGTTTTTCGATGGCCTTAAAATTGTTTCTCAACCGCCTCGATCTCTTTGCTTCTTTAATGAATCGCTTTTATAAAAACCTTCATGGTCTCTGATTTTTCCTAATCGACTGAAAAATCTAATTTATTTTCTCCCCTTTTTCTAGTCTTATATAGTTCTCTATGAAGACTTTAGTAGTCCCCTTTGAGTGGGTTTTTGTGGCAAAGGGTTTCTCATTGTTGGTTGTTGTTGAGCAACCGTGAGAGGATTGTAGGCTTTTTTATGGCTATGGGCTTCGATTTCTTTGGATCTGGCTCTTTGAGCCTGAACTCTTATTATTTTTTGGTTATCTCTTTAGATCTATAAATTTATTTTAAGACCTGTATAATTCTTTATATTTTTGTATATATCTAGTTTGTAATTTAAGGGTTTCATACCCACCATTATTCTCTAATAGTTGGTTAGGGTTTGAGAAATTTCAGCTGATAACTGGTGGGATTAACTCCCAACAAAATTATTATTTAAGTTTATTATAGTCTTAACTATTTTTTTTCTAGTTAGATTTTTTATGTTATTTATTTCATAAAACAATAATAAATTTAAGTAATTATTGAGAAAAAAAATAAAAATAAAAAAGCGCCTCCATTTCATAAATAAAATAACATACATACATGGGGGCCTAGTCAGGGTCTAAATTGGATCAGTCCATGGACTAAGCGAAAATTTAAAAACGGACTAAATTACGACTCATTAAAGGCTCAAGTCCTAAGTCAAGCTTTTTTAGGCCGGTCTAACGCATTGTATACCTTGACTTTTATTCATAAATACTAGAAATTCACCAATGTTTGTAGCATATTAAGAAAAAGAAGGAAAGAATACATGTCTATTAGCAGTTTATAATTAAGGGTTGTTTGGTTGGAATGAAAAGCGGGGTAAAAATAGATGTATAAAAATAAGTTTAGTATTTTATTAGGAAGAATAAGTAAAACTGGATGTATATTGGGGCCCCTTCAAAATCTAATTTTGTTTCCGTTCGAAAATAGGGGTACTATTTTTATTTACTCTATTACCCATATATACAATTTCCTCCAATTCTTTTCTCATTCTGTCCATAGTACTGTACATAATCTTGTAAAAAGATAACTAAATCACCAACAAATGTTGATGTCTGAATTTAAGTTTTTATTTAGGGCATTGGTAGTAATTTTTTATTTTATTTAATTTTAATAGTTTAGAATAAATAAAGAATACTCATTTTGATGAATATTTTTATTAATAAAAAATATCTTGTTCTTGTTTGATGAATAATAAGATTTTTAAATTAATTTATTTATTTTCTAATATAAAATTAAGAGAAAGGGTTATCAATAAATTATACAAAATTAGTCTTTTCTTCTTAATCTATTTTCCTCATACCAAACAATGAGAAGTATTTGAAATTTATTCCCTTTTCAATTATACCAAACAATTTGAAAGAATATTATTTTTTTCCTCCGTCTCCCCTTTTCACTCCCCTTCCCCTTCCCCTTTTACTTTCTCTTTTCTCTCACTTGAACTAAACAACCAAATAAATCCAAATGAAAGTTTTTGAACTTTTCATACATATGTAATTTTATACGGATGTGGCTACTTACTAAACTCAACGGAAATGCAAATCTCCGTATAGGGAAATTTTAACTCGATTCCGACTCGAGTAAATTTAAACCAGTTATATGACAAGTACAATATATTTGTTGTGTAATTGGTATTAATGCACTTGATGCGCTTTGTTAATGGCACTGCAAATGTTTTTCGTCATTTTGCTACGAAATTAAAATAATTTGAACTTTGGTGGCAAAATTACACCTGTCATTTTTGTGGCAAAAAATCTGTGGCAATTATCTTATTTGTTTTAGTGTCTTCTTTTGAATTAGGGATAATTTTGGAGATTATCAATATTATTAGTTTTTAACATTTGATATATATATATATATATATATATATTTCTTCTAGTGTAAATAACCAAGTTTTCAACGCGTGTAGAGTGTTGGTTCTATTGCATAATAGATATTGTCTATTGTAATAATAGGTATTGGTTAAATTTACTTTATTCGACATTGTTGATCAGAATATGATTGTTGTAATAATTTTTATTAAATATTGATACTCTACATAAATGAATGTAATGATTTAGTTCAATTAATAATATCTCGCCACTCTTACTTAAATAAAAAACCAAGCTTTCGCATACAACGAATTAGATTTTCGAATTAATGGGTTTAATTGCCTTTTTAATCCTGTAATTACATACTTTGGTATTTTAGTTGGGCAATTTATTAAGATTGTAAAATGATCCGTCACCGTTTTAAATTTCGTAATTTTAGGACAAATTTGATCGGAATTTATGAAGTTTGCCGAAAAATGACATCATAAATTCGGCCAACTTTGTAAATTCTCGCATATTTAGTCCTAAATTCACAAAATTAAAAAGATAAATAACAATTTTACGATCATTAATAAATTATAGGACTAAAAATACAATTAAATCTATATTATAATGCATGTATATAAATCAGATGGAGATATCCATCTAATTGAACTTTTGACTATACCAAAATTAGAGTGTCGAAGACTATCTAAAAAAACACATTATGTATATAAATTATAATATGAATCTTTTTATAAAAAAGATAAAAATATAAAGACTGATCGCCAAAAATATCAATTACTAGCTGCATGTGGACAGCTACCATGACTTCTCTTAGAGTTGTCGAATGGTACCCAGCAGCCAGCTTACGTGCATTAAACTCAATCCTCAGTACTTTAATTTAGTGATAATGTGTTGGGTTCTGACTCCAACAACTCTATCCAACACCTAACGCAATTATTTCAGTATTGTACTTGGATCGCCAAAAGAAATATATTTTTTTTATGATAAATTATTATAATTGAAAAAAAAATTATAACGAATAATAATTAATTATGAACTATACAATAACTATTAGTATTATTATTTTTGTAAGTGCGGTCAAAATATATACTTATAAATCATATTTATACATATATGAAAAAATATGTGGATGTTTTAGTTATATTTATATATAATATATAAACTTAATATTTTTATAAATCAAAATAAGATATAAATAGATTGTAGATGTTTTCATGTACGTATAGGTTATACATGTTTAAAAAAAATAAAAATTTTAAAGCCTAACACGTGCATGTATAAATTTATTTAAAAAAAATAACCTTTGAATAATATTTTTATCTCATATTTATAAAATTATAGTAGTATTAGTTTTTTAAAAAAAATAATAATATGTTAAAAATGTTGAACTGAATCGATGGAGTCCAACTTGCTAAGTCCCGTGTCCTAGAATTTATTGATTGGTTGGGATATAAATTCTGACAAACTGTTACAACATTGCACAACCATGCTCACTCATTCAAGTTCAGTTCAGTTCCTTTGCTCATGGAGACGATAATGAAGATCGCGTTCACAAACCCGCTTTCTCTTCTCTCAGTCTTTTATATGTATGTTGTGTGCATGAGTATAATAATATATATATATATATATATATATATATACCCCACTTTACTCATTTTTAAATTTTAATCCTTTTAAAAAAATATTTGTAAAATATATACATTGATTTTTCTAAATAAAATAGTACTTATTTACTTATTAAAAAAATTGTTTCCTGATGTGGTCGAGGTTTTTTTGCTAAAGGAATAAATCGGGAATTTTACCTCGACACAATTGCGGACCAGGTGAATTGCAATTTCCGCAAAAAGGTGTTGTTTTCATGAGAGATGGGTCTAATCAATGAATAGTCCCCCTTAAAAAATTAATATTTTAGTATTTATAATAGTGTTGAAAATTATATGGTGTGGTGAGTTGTAAATGATTAGTGTATGCCTTTTACACAATAAATTACATTTTTACCCTTACAAATTAATAATTTTTACCAATGTATATCATTTCCACTAACAAAAGATCTTGAAATCGAGTCATTGAGTGAGAATTCAATACTTTTACCACTCCATCAAGTGCAATACTTGATTATTTTATCAAATAAAATATTGCTTATAAATAACTGTAAAATAAGAACCATGTTAATAACATTTGAAAATTTTATGCTGAATGATGTCAAAATCAACCAACATTAATCACTATCATCCTACATATTCTGATAATATAATCAATCAAAATAAAATAAGCGCCAAAAAATATTTTAAATCACAACAAATAAAGTACATTAAAAATGGCATAAAAGTCATAACAAATACATAAATGTGATGTTATAAAAAAAATTACCAAAACTCAATCTCAAAAATATTCTGAATATTTGGGGATTGATAAGGTAATTCTTAGTTATTAATGTTGAGGGATGTTTTATTTAGAAAAATAAACAAGTGGTGCACTAGATGGAGTGGTAAAGTCATTGAGATCTTTTCATAAGTCATGGGTTTTAAGTCGTTTTGGCAGCAAACACACTTGAGGGACTAAGTCTGATGAGAGTGAAATATGAGGGATCAAATTTGAATAAGTGGTATAGTTGAGAGACCAAAAGTGATGTTTAACCAAAACTTTTACTGTCTAATGTAAAAGAAGTATCAACAATTATAAATAATTATTTGGGATAATTACACTTCCCCTGAAGTTTGGTGTAATTACACATAAACCCCCTGTAGTTTGAAAAATTACATCTAGCACCTCTGAAGTTTGTTTTTGTCTAACAAATAAATCCCTACATTAGTCAAAATTAATTGAATTTGCTGATATTAACAAAAAAAATTGGAAAAAAACTATATATCTATCTCCGATTGATTTATTACTAACTTATAATAGGTCAAATAATTTTTTTATAATCAAATTATCCTCATACGTCTTCATGCTTCAGTGCATGTGAGGAGGTATATCTTCACTGTTATAAGAATATTTTAGTCCAAAAAAAATTATTTGACCTACAATAGGTTAGTAATAAGTTAATCGACGATAACTATCAATTTTCATTTAGTTTTTTGTTAATATCAGCAAATTCAGTTAATTTTAACTAATGGGAGGAATTATTTGTTGGATGAAAGCAAAACCTCAAGTGTACTAGATGTAATTTTTCAAATTGCAGAAAAATTTACATATAATTACACCAAATATCAAGAAATAAGAGTATAATTATCCCTAATTATTTTATTACTATGCCATAGACTTGAGCTGTGGCATTTTCTAGTTCCTCGTACCAAACGCAGAACAAGGTGTACTTTTGTAGTATAATTTTATAGGAAAAGTTAGGTAGAAAATGGAAGCTGTCGGCTTTTAATATTAACTGAAAAATTAACCTGTCGGGCTGTTGCCACGTCATGAAATGATTACGGAAAAGGTATGCTAATCACATATAATACACGCTCATTATAATTTAATTAAAATATAATTGATATGTAGGAATATTGAGTTAGATTTTAGAAATAAAATAGACATTTCCAAATGTATCTCAAAATATGTAAAGATATTAATTAAGGTAAATAATTATATCAATATCATTGAAGTTATGCCAATAAGATAAATATTTTCTGTCTTTGTAAACTAAATTAAGGATAAAATGAAAATTCCATAATTTTTGTTTCGATTAATAAATGAAATATTTTTAAAAAAAGATGTAATAATTGTTGAAGTTTGGTGAGAGAAAATGTAATTTGCATTCTCAAACATGGACCAAGTGCAATAATTTTTTAGCAATTAAGTAACAATTTTAACAATTAGGTAACAATTAAAAAAATAGCAAAAAAAAGAATTAAGTAACAATTTTAATATAATCACTAATTATATATATTTAGTGACAAAAAATTTTATTTTGTCAGAATAATAAATTTTATAACTATTATTATCTTTTAAAAAAAATATTACTAGCAAGAATTAGTAACAAATAATGTATATAAAGTTATCATTAAATAAAATTATTGACATATATATAGTGACAACAAAGAATTATTGTCATTATAAATGTGTTACTAATTATTTATAATGACAATGTTATACATAATTTTAATAATTAATAATTATATAGTGACGAGATAAGAAGTATTATCATGTCCGTAATATTTTGTAGTAATAACTTTTAATTTTTATTTGATATTTTATCATTAATATCATATTAAATCACCAACAGTATAAGAGAGTGTTTGGCTAAACTTTTTAAAAAATTTAATAAGCTCCTACATCTTATAAGATCCTTTAGGAGCTTATAAGATGTTGGATCTTATTTAAAAAATAAGCTCCTGAAGTGTTTCAATAAAATAAAATGTTCAATCTTATAAGATGTTAGGGTATTTGGTATATAAGGTTTTTAATTAGTAAAATGACTAAAATAAACATAATACCATTAGAATCAAATAAGTTGTTATTTCTTGACATATTTTGTTTTAAAATTTTTTAAAACACTTATATATATAAATAGTACACATTAGTTTAATTTTAAATAAAAATTTAATAGATATTTTTTTAATAACAAAAAAACAACAAATTATTATTTAAATTTTTGAATAAAATAATATACATGTACATTTATACTAGTCAAATATTAATATAGATATATAATTTATATTTTTTTTATTAATACAGTGATTGTTTCTAGTCGTATAATTTATAATGTCTTGAATTTATATTTTTTAGTAAATATAATATCAATAGTAATCTTATTTTTATTACAGTATAATAATTTATAATTAAAAAATAAAGTATTTTGTCTTTTTTGAATATTAGAAAAAATAAATAACAAAAAAAAGTTTTTAAATCTCACAGACTGTGTGTGTGAGAGAGAGTGTGTAAGTGTATGAATGAAGATATTTTTATTTTATAATATTTTTATTTTATAATATATTAATTTTATATAATGTAGAAAATTTTATAGAAAAGTTAGAAAAATTAACTTTTTATAGACAATTTATAAGATACAAAATATCTTATTTTGATATTTTATAATTTTTTTTAAAAAGATATTTTAGCCAAATACAAATTTAGAATTTATATACTTTCAAACGTCTTAGAAGATGTTTAAAGAAATTTATAATCTTAGACAAAAACCCTCTAATAAAGAAGAAGCACATACAAAGTATATATATATATATATATGACAGTACGTATACGTGAGGCCAGCAAGAACTTCTTCACTCTGTGTTTGTGTCTGCGAAATGGAGCATAATTCCAAGCAGCCACTTCTTGAACACACTGAGAATGAAGATCAAGAACCAGAGATCATTTCCAGCCAAAAGTATCTAGCCCAGATACTATCAAATCATTCCTTTTTCTCATCCTTCGTCATCGGCGACGACGACATTCCTCCCATCACCAGTGTAGGCGGCTTCTTCTCGGCGTTCCAGGCGGAGTCCAGCAAGCTATGGTATTTGGCCGGCCCCGCCATCTTGACCTCCATTTTCCAGTACTCCCTTGGCGCCATCACTCAGACCTTCGCCGGCCATGTCGGAACCCTAGACCTCGCCGCCTTCTCCCTCGAGAACAATATCATTGCCGGTTTATGCTTCGGCGTCATGGTATGACAATTAATTTTGTTAACATATTCAATATTATAATTAATTGCTCGAAAAAGTTTTGAGGTTTTGATTCGTCGGACAGATGGGAATGGGAAGTGCACTGGAGACACTCTGCGGGCAGGCGTACGGGGCCGGGCAGATCAACATGCTCGGCGTCTATATGCAGAGATCCTGGGTTATTCTTGTATCCACCAGTTTTCTATTAATGTTTATGTACATATTCGCGGAACCGTTGTTGCTGCTACTCGGGCAGGCGGAGGATATATCTAAGGCCGCCGGGAAATTTTCGCTGTGGATGATCCCTCAGCTGTACGCCTACGCGCTGAACTTCCCGATCGCCAAGTTCTTGCAAGCTCAGAGCAACATCATGGCAATGGCCTGGATTTCCGCGGTGGCGCTGGGGTTGCATATTCTGTTCAGCTGGCTGCTGATGCTGAAACTCGGGTGGGGAATGATCGGCGCCGCCGTGGTGCTGAACTCTTCGTGGTGGTTCCTGGTGGTGGCGCAGCTGCTTTTCATATTCAGCGGGGCTTGTGGAGAAGCCTGGACGGGGTTTTCCTGGAAGGCATTTCAGAATCTATGGGGCTTTGTCAGATTATCGGTTGCATCAGCAGTGATGCTCTGGTGAGCAATTTTTGAAACATTCTTTGAAAAATTCTTATCAAAATTGAGTTTGATTGAGCTAAATTACTTAATGAGCAAAGTATGATATACTAATTATGTGATTGATCATTTTTTGTCAACTATGCATCAATCACACAACAATTATATTACACTAGTCATATAATTGGTTTAAATTTGGTCGATCCCAGTTCGGATTAGAAATTCCGACTACTCTTTATATTTTTCTCTAGAAAAATTTATTTATGTCCGTTTATACTGATTGAATCTTTTATTTCATTCAACATATACATATCATACTTTAAAAACACTATGTCATTTACTTTATTTAAAAAACATATATACACATAATGTGTATATTAATAACATCAAGAAATACAACTGAATTTAAACTAAAAACTTCAACCCACTATTTATGATCTATGAATTCCGTTCGTAGATATAATGGCAGCTGAAATCATTGATCCCATTTCTTAAAATCTCGGCCTATTACGTTGATCGATTCCCAACATACACCAAAATAGGGCTAGAATTCAAATAGATAATACCAATACTTACTTTTAATTTATTTTTAATCTATTATATTTTAAATAACTCGTAATAGTCTCATTTTATATATAAATTTCGTTATGGTCGGGAATTGTTAAATTCTAATGGAATCTAAACTATTAGGAAGATATTAAATTGAGACATCATCACCATCACCATCATCATCATCATAATAATAATAATAATAATAATAATAATAATAATAATAATAATGACCGACACTAAATACGGAAAAACAGGTGGCATATTTATCAATAATTAACGCTATATACAACTTGGTTTAATGTTGGGTAAGAATTAAATGTTTGTCATGGCCCAGAAGTAAGAAATGTGGTTGACATATGGGTTTGTAAGCATACCAACACTATAAGAAAGTTTATTATGGCCTATATTTTAATGATTATAGATTAAAAATTATGGTAAATGATTTATTAATTATAGTTAAATAAAATGAATGTAAAAATTTAATTTATCTACCATGACAAAAATATTCGCCATGGCACTTACTCGCAAATATCACAGCTAATAAAGTTGCAAGAGCGTAATAGATGTTATTTTTAACTATGATAATCAGCCATAATTAAATATCATATTTTTTATAGCGCGGCACATAAAAAGGATTATAAGAGCGCAGAGAGATATTTATTTTAACATGATTTATATATATATGTGATGTGCTTACACTTATTTCCAATCATAATTGATCAGTAGTAATCTAATTAATATCCCATTTCTTTTCTGATTATTTCGAGTAATAATATGGTTTTATTCCAGTATGATGAATAATTTTTCCAGGGTTCTAAGCCGTGTGTATCTTGATTTTAATCCATGTTCTGCGATATGGTGTCTGCAGCTTAGAGGTATGGTACTATACGGCCCTAATCCTCTTTGCTGGATATTTGAAGAACGCAGAAGTTGCTGTTGATGCTCTCTCAATATGGTAACTGTTAATATAGTCTCTCCTTAATTATCCCTTATAGTAATCATCATTGTCAAAAGTAAAAAATCGTAATTAGATATTAATTAATCACGGTTCACTAGAAAATTTATATTATTTAACTACGGTTAATTATCATAACTAATAACAAGTACTTGGTAGCAAATAGTTATTCACTACGACCATGCAACGTTGTTGACCGTGATTTTTGCAAGGGTAGCTAAAACATTAGCCATGACATATAATCTTTTTTATGGTGGAAAAACTAATTTTTTGCATCGATTTTCCTTAACCTTAATTAATAGTAGTCATTTACCATGATTTTTAGCCATAGCCACTAATATTGTAGCTAATAATAATTTTTTTTCTAATGGCTGCACAAAGGTTGTTGGTCGTTGTTACTTTGAGTGAGACCAAAACATTAATAATAGTTAAAAAATCATGACAACAATGTTGATTAATCACCATTAAAACTTATTTTTCCGCATTTATTTTGCTTGACAATAATAGATAGTATTGATTATCATAATTTTTAAATCGTCATCATTTATTATCACGTAAAGTATAAAAAAATTATATAGAAAGAAAACACATATATTAATTCAAGGGAAAGAAGTAAAAGGTATATAGTCGCGTTTTGTTTCAACTTTTATCTCTAACAAGTAAATTGTTGGTGTTTGGTAGCATAAACGTACTAGCTTGGACGGTTACGGTAGCGCTTGGATTTAATGCAGCAGTAAGGTCAGTAGACATCAAATTTCTTCTTCTTTCAAATTATATACATCAATATATATAACTAGCTGTTGTGGCACGTGATTTCTATGTGTATATAATAAATAATATTTTACGTTTTAAATTATACTAGGAATAAGAAAATATATATATATAAATCAATACATTATATTTCTAAAAAGGAAAAAAGAAAGCAACAAAGGAAAAAGGAAAATCAACTTAGGGTATTATAGGTATAGCGATAAAATTGGTGTTGCAGTGTCATAACCGTCATTTATGAGAGAAAAATATCTTTTCTTTTTATATAGTATATATATATATATATATATATGTATATGCGATCAAAATTATATCTGCACCCCTTGTGATTATAATTACTCAACCACCTCCTATGTTTTGTAAACTTATAAATCTACTTCCTGAGATTAGGTCTAATTACAAAAACACACCCTACCTCATATAAAATTAAAGGTGCACCTCCTGAGTAGTATGGGAGTAATATGGAAGTGTGTTGTATAATATTTCAGTATTGAATAAAGGTACGCTTATAATTTCACAAAAGGCAAAAGGTGTTTGTGTAAGTGTTTTTCTAATATTTAATTATTTTTGTTTGTTTAACATTTTCAATGGTTGCACTACAAGACAACAAAATATCAGAAACGAAAATATATGAAAATCAACTTTATCTTAGTCATTATTAAAAATATTATATCAGACAAATTTAGTTTACGGATACGTACTTGCCCTGAAAATAACATCAAGATTAAAATATTTCGTCTCTGTTTCTACCTCTGATATTGAGTTTGAATTATAAAATATTAACATTAAAGTCGGATTTAGCTCCAGAATGCTAAAAAGTTAATTTTGTTTAATATAAAATGTTAGAACGAAAATTTTCCATCTCAGAAGTTTAGATTATGATCAGAAACATTTTCTCGTTTTTTTTTATTTAATATTTTTAATGAGTGTATGTGCAGCGTAAGAGTGTCGAACGAACTAGGAGCAGGTCATCCAAGAAGTGCAAAATTCTCAATGGTGGTGGTGGTGATATCATCGTCCTTGATAGCACTTTTGATTTCAATTATCATTCTCATATTCCAAGATCACTATCCTTCCATTTTCTCAAAGAGTTCAGAAGTCCAACAAATCGTATCTGACCTCACACCATTGCTTGCATTCTGCATTCTCCTCAACAATATTCAACCAGCTCTATCAGGTAATAATTAATCGAATCCATATTCATTCACCAATTATTTCTTTAATTATGAAATCTATTCACTTTTCATCATAATTAATTATCACGTTAAAAATAACAAATAATAATAAATACTAATTAATTATGATTGAGCAACGACTATTTATCGTTATTTTTACAAGCGAGGCTAAAACACTGACTACAACTAAAAATCATGGCAAATATTTTGTTCATATGGCAAAAAATATGAAAAATATTGATTAACCATGTTCAAAACTTAAATTTTTTTGCATTATTTTGTTTGACCGTCGTAAAAAGTATTAATTTGCTAATTTTTTAAATTATGATAATTTATACTGTAGAGAATAATTAATTTCTTCTCATAGTCCCTCAGCTATATATATAATGGGCTAAAACAGGTTTTTTTTTTTTTTTTTGGTCAAATGATGGACCTATTATTGTTCTTAATATGAAACATCCCAAAATAATAAAATCTGCATTTCTTGAAATTAAGATATTCTTTTAAAATATCATCTCAATAATGTGATTGTATTAACTCTCAACCATTATTTTTGTAAATAATGTGAGGAAAAAGGATTTTTTCGTCCCGTAACTGAGAATTTTTTTATTTTTAGTCCCATTGGTTATGGAATTCTCAATTTTAGTCTTATAACTTATAAGAAGTAGCACATTTGATGCTATGACACATTTTCGTTAGATATTTTAACAAAAAATGTCACGTGCTTAGCACGTGACAATTAACGTCTTTACACTTTTGGTCCCGTATGTTACAGAATTTTCACGTTTAGTCCCATATGTTATAGAAGTTTTATTTTCGGTCCCATAACTTTCAAAAAGTAGCACTTTTGGTTCCAAACACTTAACGATCACATGACGTTTTCCGCTAAACATCTAACAGAAATGTGTTATGGGACCAAATCTACTACTTTTTTAAAATTACGGGACCAAATGTGGAAATCATGTAATCAATGGGATCAAAAGTGAAAAGACCCTAAATTACTGGACAAAAAATACAATTTTCCCATAATATAATATATATATATATATTTTTAATTATTATCCAAATAACGAAGTAGTAATTTTAGAGCTCATATGAATAGTTGAAAACCTTGTTGTTGCAGGAGTGGCTATTGGGGCTGGATGGCAAACTGTGGTTGCCTATGTGAATATTGCATGCTACTACTTGTTTGGTGTTCCTATGGGTGTAATAATGGGCTACAAACTTAAATGGGGCGTACAAGTAAGTATTGTTAAACGAATAATGGTAATATTTAAAAATTTAAATTGTTAGAGATGAAAATTATTTATTATGTATGTTAAAATTGAAATCACTCATATATGAAAATTTGTTCTATAGATATATGAAATTAAAAAATAAATTTCAGGGTATATGGTGCGGAATGATATTGGGGACAGTTGTTCAGACACTCATTCTCTTTTGGATTACTTACAGAACTAATTGGAAGAAAGAGGTTTGCATATATAGTCTAATTTTAATTGTTGTGTTTTTCATGTCTTAATCTAAATGTAAAATTAGTACATTATAATTTGATCTGTTTGATGTATAAAAAATGCAGGCTTCTATCGCGGTGAAAAGGATCAAAAAGTGGGGAGGGGAACCATTTGTTAAAGAAAACGACCTGGAGAAGTAATCTTTACACAAAAATTTCTAAAGTGCCCCACCCCAACACACACAGCAAAGATTTACCGGTGTTGAAGAACTTTTCTTCCGCCCCCCCGCCCCCCCCTCTTTATGACATAAAATGGGCTGGAGTTTTGATTAGTGAGACTTGAAGCTCAGGTGGTCTGAATCTCAATACTTTTTATGTGTAGTAAGTTTTTTCTTTTTCAAGATGCACAATCTTCCAAAACTTTGCCAGTCAGGAATTACTTCTTTTTCCTTAGGGTAAATTACATTCTTTGGGATTCAGCATATATATAGCAAATATTTACCCATTATTTGGAAAACTATAAATAATCTCTTATTTCAATGTTTATTTATAACGAGTTAGTTCCGTTAGCCTTCATTAAGTTTTCAACCCATATTTGTGGTGAACTGGCCAAATATAATTGTGGAATATAAATTTATAATTTTATATATTTTTTAGAATTTTTTATACTTTTACAAACTAATAGCCCTATGAATTATTTACTTTAACCTCCCCCAAATATTTTTTTAAAAAAGTAAAACTTAGCAAGAGTAAAATAGTAATTTCCACCTTACCATTTAGGGGATATATAATTATTTTCAATTTTAGGAGAGAGTTCGTAATTATATTAAACCTTACATGAAATAGTTGTTTTTTACCCTTTTTCTTAACTATGATTCAACGAGTTTCCTTGATAATAGATTTAATATTAAAAAAATAATGTCCTATTATTTCTGAAGCATTAAGTTTGAGTAAATTGTAATTTTAGTCCCACAATAAAGGGGTTCTTGCAATGTTGGTTCTATTTTTTTAAAATAGTCAATAATAATTCCATAACTCAAGAATCCTATGCAAAAAACACCCTAACATTAAGTTTTGGACCGTTAACTCTAGCAAAAGTTGGGAACATATGGTGAAAGTTGAAATTTTGTCCAACACTAGGAGGAGTTTTGCAATACTGGTCACATGTTTCTTAAAATAGTCTCATAATTCATTATAGTCTTAGAAAAACTGAAAAATAAATATATAAAGTATTCCGTAATACAAGTATATAATCCCATACTAATACACACAAGGCTCATTTATTTAGAATAATTTTTTGTTTACTTAATGAATTCTTGGTCCGGATTGGATGAGAGGAGTTGGGAGCAAACTGGAAAAGGAGCAAGTTCCATGGTTTTTTGTGGTGGTATGGATGCTATGGACGAGTATGAATAAGGGTCTTATGGAGGACGAGTAGGATGAGCCAGAAAGGGCAATGTTTCCTACAGGCTTATCAGTCAGTTTATTGGAGACCTCATATATCACAACAAAACCCGAAGGTCACGAGATGGAGTCCCCTTGTGTCGAATTGCATCAAGATAAATTTTGACGGGGCTTTATTTCAAAAACCCACGAGGTGGAGGAGTTGGAGATGGAGCTGGCGCGAGATGTAGAAGGAAGATTATAGTGAACCGAGCTATCGAAGAATAAGTATCGAAATGGTCTATTCCCTCCTTTTGTTTATAAACTTTAGCCATGAATTTGGCTTTAAACTTATCTATGGTCCCATTAGGTTTCAGTTCTTCTTAAAAATCCACTTCCATCCAATAGTAGTACACTCGGGAGGGTGATCGACTAGCACCCATATTCCATTAGAAACAATGGAGTCCATTTCACTTTGGACAGCTTCTTTCCACTCCTTGGCTTCTGAAGAAGTCATAGCATATTTGAAAGTAATCGGATCATCATCAATATTATAAGTGACAAAGTCACTTCTAAAATTTTTGACAACCTTAGATCTCTTACTCCGTCTAGGTTCATCTGACTCCTCATGAGTCTAATTATTACTATTTGGACTAATCACCACATTTGTCATCTTTTCCACATGTTTAGGAATAGATGTGGAGGTAAGTGAATTATTAAGCGAAATATTTTAAGGTATTCTTGTTTCCATAGGGAATACATCTTCTAGGAAGATAGCATCAGGAAATTCAACTATTATGTTTACCTTAATGCCTGAAATTTCTGATTTAATAGTAAGAAATCTTAGGGCATAACTTGTCTTCACATAACCCAATAACATAGCATCGACAGTCTTAGTGCCCAGTAACTTTCATTTGTGTTCTGGGACCAGAACTTTTGCTAGGCACTCCCATACTCAAAAATATTTGAAGCTTGGTTTCCTATCTTTCCACAACTCAAAAGGAGTACTAGTACTATGTTTTAGATGGACTCTATTCAAAATATGACAAGCTATATTCAAAGCCTTTCCCCACAAATATTTTGGTAACCCGGAGGTTAGTAGGAAACTGTTAATCATGTTTTTGAATGTTCTATTCTTTCCTTCAGCCATTCCATTAGACGAAGGGGAATATGGAGGATCTCTTCATCTTAGTGCCAAAAGTTTGACAATATTCATTGAATTTACTCGACTCATATTCTCCTCCTCTATCAAACCTTAGTTGTTTAAATTTCTTATGAGTTTGGGTTTCTACTTCATTTTTAAACAAAATAAATTAATCTAATGCTTTATCCTTATTTTTCATTAGAAACACATAACAATATCTACTGCAATTATCTATAAAGGTGATAAAATATTGTTTGTGGTCCTTGGTCAAAACTCCATTAAACTCATAAATATCTGTGTGAACTAAATCAAGTATTTCCAAATCTCTTTCAATTGGCTGATAAGGTTTCCTAACTTGTTTAGCTTCTATACAAACTTGACATTTGTGAGTTTGTTCAATATTTTGACTAGAAATTAAACTCAAATTCAGCATTCGTTTGATTGAATTAAAATTTAAATGATCTAACCTACTATGCCACAAAGTAAAAGATTCCACATTCAATATAATAGAACAGAAACATCATTTTTATTATTTTCAACTCGAACTTTGAACAAGCCATCGTTTAAATAACATTTACCAACAAAAATACCAAATTATTGAATTACAACTTTATTAAATTTTAAAACTAATTCATATCCCTCGCTAACTATTACAGAACCTTAAATAATGTTTCTTCTGACAGTTGGTATATGATGAACTCTTTTTAACTACAAAATGCACTCTAAAGGAAACTTTCAAGTCTACGCTTCATATCCCAAGTAATTTAGTTGTACTGGAGTTCCCCATGCTCACTATCTTTCCACTGATGGCCTGATAAGACACAAAGAGAGATTTATCAGTACAAACATGCACATTCGCTCTGGTGTCAATAAACTAATCACACGGTTCGTAAATAATCAGGAGTTCGGGTTATACAGATACATACCTGCCAGTTGCTCCTAAGGTACTAGCACCACTAGAGCCTCCCACAACCATGTTGACAACTGCCTGCCCAATCTTGACCTTTTTATTAGGTCAAAGCTCAGCCCAATGTCCAACATGTCCATAGTTCTAGCGTGGTTTGTTTGCTTTTAATTTCTTATTTTTGGAAGGCTTGCCTTTATTGATGGCTTTTGAATTAGAGTTAATCTTAGTCACTTTCTGTTTCCCCACTATTAGATTGGCCCTGAGTTGATGTTCAACTGGCATCTTGTGAGTCTGATTTGAATGTTCTTTCTCAATATTGATAGCAATTATAAGATTATCTAGAGACAATCGCCTTTTCTAATGTTTGAGTGTCATGCCAAAACTTTTCCAAGATTTGGAAAATTTGTCCACTATGGAGATGACTAGAAACTTCTTGAGGAGCTTCATCTCAGCATCAGCTAGAGCATGCTCAAGATTGATAATCTCATAAATCTGTTCAGCTACAGACCGGTCCTCAACTATTTGATACCGCATGAACTTGAAAACAGAATATTTTTCGAGCCCTTGCTCTTCAATATTACATTTCCAGTCCAACTCATCCCACAGAGATTTAGAAGTGCAAGAATTGGAAAAATAGACATCAAAAAGTGTATTTGACAAGACTGACAAAATCGCTCATCTACCTATTTGATCCCTCTTTGTCCACTGTGCTATCTCAGCAATCATAGGATCGATATCTGTAGGTTCAGGTCTGGTTACCTGAATTACGTAGAAGAGTTCTTTCATTGTTAATCAAATTTTCATTCGTTGTTACCAGCGTTTGAAAAACAGGCCCAAAAACTTGTCCGGCAAACCGGTCAAGTCGACCTTGGTGCGATCGGAATTGCAACAAAAAATGGGCAGGCCATCTTTAGTATCTTAGGAAACTAAAAGCAGCATTCAAACTACCGAGTTTAAAAACAGCATTTTCCCAAAATTGTTCCAACAAACAAAAATCTGATTTTTAACCTGTATATTCTCTTCAAGATTGTTGGAAATTTTCAGTTTCGAGTAATTCAAACAACATTTGAAATATAACAATCGAATTTAGAAATCAAAAGCTATTAAAACCACGTTGGAACAAATAATATAAAACAGTTAGAAATGCTGTTTACGATAAGAAAAAATTAAAAAACTTACAACGAGAATTATATCATAACAATTCTCAGTGCAATTGGAATTGTTAATTTTAACCGAATTGCAGAATTACTACTTGCCTTGAAGAAAATATACGTCTCGTATTAGTGGTGCACCGGGTACAACATAATTTCTCTCAAGAAATGGTTGCAGTTCTTCTGATTTTAGCACTATACTGAAAAATACCTCTTGAACACTTAGAAGCTCGTTATCAGAATTTTAAAGCTCAAATCTTTAAAATTAGAGAAGCAGAGAGAGAGAGAAATCTCAAAAGTGTGAGAATTGAGTTATTGTTATTATGAGAAAAATGAAAAATATCAAGCCCTCATATAGGCATACCAAAACCCAGCTATTAAAATAACAATTAAGAAAACATAATTGCATATGAATTCCCCAGCAGAAAAATGGATCAAAAGCATTGAAGTAACATTTGAAAATTGATGATTGTTTCATTTTGCCAATAATAACATTCAAACACTCCAGATGAACTTGAAAAAAAAATTGAAAAGAAAATTTCAATTAGCTATTGCAATTCAAGGTTTTAATCTATGGTTTCCATTTGAAATCAAAATTTCAACATTTTAGATTTTCCAAAGAAAATTTAACAAAAATAGTGATAGAGAGAAAATGTTTTTTTTTTATAAATAAATAAACATATATATATATATATATATATATATATAAAGAATTGTAGAGGAGAGAAGTAGTGGACATTTTGTCGTGGCTGGCTTTACTTTTATTGTTGGCGGTCCCTCACTAACATTTAATGCACATATCACAAAGTCACACTCTTATAGATATTAAATGTTCTTTTATGGTAACCTTAAGAAGAAGAAGCCAAATCTTATCAATTTATTTTTCCCTTGCATTGCACGCTCACCAAAAACTTCTACCACATTTAAACAGTTTTATTACCGAAAAGCTGTCGCAATCAAGTTGCCCTGCCTTCTGGGGGTTTCACGTACGATGAAGTTGCATGCCCTGCTACATTTGTTGGTGTTCTAGTGAACGTAACGTTAATTGTCCAACTGATTCGAATTTATATATATATGTATATATTGTATTGGCCAGTTGAAGTTTTTTGTGACAATATGGTCTTCCCAATCAACTGCCAAATTATTTATATCGATTCTTCTAATTGATTCAAAATTTGGGTGGGGAAGGGGAAACGGAAGGCGAAGGGGAAGGACTGAAGCTACAGATGGAAGGGATGAAAAACACCACATGATGATCTATTTGGGCATTCCGTCAGTTCAAGAGCCAACCCAGCCTCCATCCGACAACAACGTTGAGGCAGTCGGGAGCATATGATGATTCACACTCGGTTGATGAGGATCACGAGAACGTCTCATTAGATTAAGATTATTTTTTTTTTATGTAATTTTCAATTTTAAGACAAAATGGTACTGAATTTTATTTTAATTTTTATTGTTAAGGTATTTTAGTTTTCATTCATCCATTATTCATTCTTTATTTTAATTACATTTTATTGTAATTTTAGAACAAAAATTAAACTATAACTTAATGAAAAAAGTTTAAGAAAATTTGCCATATACTTTTTTAAAAATATATCAAAATTTAGCTACGATTTTGAAGCGTCGCAAAAATGACTGCCACAAAAATCGTCCCAAATTTACAACATTGACATCGCAAAAACGACCATCATAAATTACATCACAAAATTTATGACGATTAATTTCATCGATCATCATAAGTTACATGACTAAAATTATATATATTTTGCTTTATGGAAACTTATATAAAACCAAAAACACATATTTTTCATTAAAAATAAAAACACAAACAAATAAAAATATATAATAATTTCGAAACTACCATATATGTTCGTTTTCATAAAATTAAAAATGAATTTGTTTTCATAATTTCGATGAAACCATAATGAAAATTTTAAACCACGCCGGTAAGGACTTCTCTTCTAATATTGTTTGTCGAGGAGATTTGTACAGGAACGTCTTGGAATTTCTAATAAACAGGTAGAGGTCCATATTAAACCCCTGTCTAGACACAAAAGGTGCTTCTTAAAAGAAAAATTATCGAAGTAGAGGTCACTATTACTCGACCCCTCCATCTTAGAAAAGTGGCCGTCAACCGCAACCAAGACCACAAAGGTCTATTTTCCTAGCTAGTGCACTACAGACACTATCTGCGCAGGTGTTGTGTGTAGCGTAGCGTGTGAAAATGGAAGATAACACCGCGCAGGCGCAGCAACCACTTCTCTCCCCCGTAGATGATGAACAACTCCCAAGGCTTTCGAGCCAGGACTGTTCTGCCCAACGAATCTCTACCCATTTCATCGTCGATGGTGATGATATTCCTCCGATCACCGGAGTTGGCAGCTTCTTCGAGGCGTTCAAGGTGGAGTCCGAAAAGCTTTGGTATTTGGCTGGCCCTGCCATTTTCACTGCCTTTTGCCAGTTTTCCCTTGGCGCCATCACGCAGACCCTGGCCGGCCACGTCGGGACACTCGACCTCGCCGCTTTCGCCATCGAGAATACGGTCATCGCCGGTTTCAGCTTCGGCATCATGGTATGTTATTGCACCTATGTCCTCATTCACACATTCCAAGGAATTAAAAAAGAATATTGATAAGAAGACTTATCTTAACATTAATTTTAGAAAAAGCAGAAATTAATATGCATGTTATCATTCTATATTATTTAGGAAAATTACGAGACCACTTTAAAATAATTATATATATTTAAAAAACTCATAAGTTCTTTTGTTTTTTTTATCATAAACACTTATTCCGTCAATTTTTCTTTCTAAAAGACTCTACTATTAATTTTTACTTTGCCAAATTTTCCTTTATCTTTTTAGCTTTTGAGTTCTTTTATTTCCATGATACTTAATTTTAAATTTTTCTTTAAGTGGATCATTTACTTATAGAAATTGCTTACAATTATTTAACTTTTAAATTTTCAAATTTTTAATCTTTCTATTTAGATAAAATTAAGAATCTAAAATTAAAATTATCTTTGTTGATGTTACTTATTATTCAAAAAAAATTATTTTGGATAAAAATGTTAGTACTTCAAGAAAACTATTTTAACTAGTTGACAAAAATCCCTAACACCAACTTTAACTATTTGTTTGAATATTTTTTAGAACATTATTTAGTAGAGATCATTTTAATTTTTTAAACGAATGAACTTAACAAAAGAATTAAAATTATTTTTTTTAAGTTTTTACAAAAGAAATAAATATATTTTAAAAAACAACTAATTTTTAGAATTCAATTTTTTTTAAAAAAATCCTGAAGTTAATTAATATATATATCTATATATATATATATATTTGCCACTATTAGTTACCTCTCAAAATATTATTTAAATGTATGTAAACAGTGGGGAATGGGGAGCGCACTGGAAACACTCTGTGGCCAAGCGTACGGCGCCGGCCAAATCGACATGCTCGGCGTCTACATGCAGAGATCGTGCGTCGTCCTCCTCACCACCAGCCTCCTCCTCACCTTCTTGTACATTTTCGCGGAGCCCATATTGCTATTACTGGGGCAAAAGGAGGATATGTCGAAAGCAGCAGGTCGACTTTCGCTGTGGATGATCCCACAGCTCTACGCTTACGCCATGAACTTCCCGATCAGCAGGTTTCTGCAGGCGCAGAGTAAGATCATGGCCATGGCCTGGATTTCTGCCGTCGGATTGGTATTGCACGTCTTCTTCAGCTGGTTGTTTATGCTGAAGCTAGAGTGGGGGATGGCCGGCGGCGCGGTGGTTCTGAACATTTCGTGGTGGTTCATAGTGGTGGCACAGCTGGTGTACATCTTCAGCGGGGCGTGTGGCGATGCTTGGACTGGGTTTTCGTGGAAGGCGTTTCAGAACCTTTGGGGGTTTGTCAGGTTATCTCTTGCGTCTGCTGTGATGATGTGGTGAGTAGTTTTTATAATATCTTAATATTTTTTATGTTATTTATTAGTGGTTATTTATTTTGTGAGATGGGATAAATGAGTGATATGATAACTTCGAATTAAATATTAAATAAGGTGATTTGGGATTAACTGTAATTGCATATTATGTACTTTGTTTAATCAAAATATTAAGATAAATATTATCATGTAAAATTAATAAAACCCACATAATATTCATAATATCCTTGCACTTTTTAAATTATATTATATCTTGCATCCCTTTTTTTATGTATAATATACACATATTTTTATAAATATTATTATTATTATTCAGTATAAATATATATATATATATATATATTTAAGTGTAAATAATATTATAGTATTATATATAATATATATTACTATTAATGTAGAGAAGCCTTTTAATTAGCATCTCACCTTTTTTGGTCTAACATTTCAAATTTTTTTAATTCTTAATTTAATTTTCTTATTTATTATCTAACTTTTCACTCTTTAATAATTATCTTTTGATATTTTTTTTCTTATTTTCATATAATTTTTCTCTCCCTAATATTTTATTATGACCACTTCCTTATAGATCTAGTTTTAACTTATTTTCGTACGTATATATCTTATTATCTAATAAAAATATTTACCCTACAATCATCTATCTTCTACAATCATCTCTCTTGAAATTTAATATAATTACAAATATCTTTTCGTTGTTTGAAAAATCATAACTTTTCCCATGATTTTAATATTCATTTGACAACAAACCCATTCTGTTAGCCTTCGTTAGATTTTCATCTATTTTTTTGTGTTGAACTATTTAAAGTACCCTTTAGGATTATGAATTGTAGTTTTATATATTTTGTTAAAGAAATAAAATATTTTATGGACTAAAATGCTTTATGAATTATTTACTTTACCTATCCTCAAACATTTTCTTGAAAAAAAAAAAAAAAAAAGATCTAGCAAGGATAAAACAATGTAGTGTTAGGCGCTTCTTAATTATTTTTTATTTTAAAAAATATTTATAATTTTTAAATAATAAAAAGTATCCATAATTATGTCGGAAGTTACTGTAACTTACCTTATATTATAATGGGAGGAAATGAAAGAGGAGTAAACCATGAGTTTGGGTGAGAATTGACAAGACAAGATAGTAAATTTAAGTTACATATGTATTTCAGTTACTTTCCTACCTTAAAATTAATTTTATAAAAAATCTAGCAATTTTATTGAATGCATTTTATAAAATAAAATGCTTATGATAAAGTAACGAAACTATATTTTCACATTCCTAATATATCTATACAAATGCTAACAAAAATTCTATCTAAAATGTGATCGTTTAAAAGGTAAAATAGTTCTCAGAATTCAAAACCATCTAGATATATAGCTAGAATATTCTACAATATGTCTATATACTTTCACCGATTATAACAATAAATAATTATATTATTCGAATTATGATGGTTTTTATATTTTGGTATTTAATTTTTTTTGTGTGTTTATTTATAATCTCAATGTTACAAAATTTTGCACTTTATAATTTATAATAATTTTTCAACTAAATTTTTTATCAAAAAAAACATCAGATGCAGTATATATGTGATACTTAATGATTATGTAATGTGATATTTTTCACATATGCATAAAATGTGATGTTTTTTCGAGAGAAAAATCAATAAAAAAAATGATCGTATATGGCCAAGTGCAATTTTTTTGTAAAGTTGAGATAATAAATTGACAAAATTAGAAAATTACCCCCAATGACAAAAAATTAGCAAATTACCCATTTGTGAAAAGAAACGTAGATCAGTTACACCCCTCATATGAGTTCGTGTAATTCACGCATTTTTTCTTTAATTATTTTTTTTTTGTTTTTAATTATGAAAATTATATTTATAACTTTATTTAATAACTGTTGAATCTAATTTGAATTTTAGGTCCAAATTAAACTAGTAAATCTACGGCTCAAATTTTGACTTATTTCAATCAATGGTTAATATTTAAACAAATATATAAATTTAAATAATATAAATAAACATATATAAAATATATATATATAATTAGTTATATTATATATATATATATATAGAGAGAGAGAGAGAGAACAGCGACGTGAGGACAGAAGAGGGAGGGGGGGATGGGCCAGCGATGAAGAAGGAAGGGGGACGCGGACGATGAGGGGGGAGCTAGGGACTCGGAGGGAGAAAGGAAGGGGGAGGAGAGGCAATGGCAACGGCAACATCAAAGGGGAAGACGGAGGGACAAAGGCGGAAGAGGAAGGGAAAGGGGAGAGGGGCAGGGAGAGAGAAAGGAAGAGGGATGCGGCGACGGGGGAGGGGAGAGGGTAGGCGGGGGGAGCATGTATTTTTCTCCCAAAAAAAAGTTTTAATCATAAAATATAAAAACAAGTATAATTTGAATGGCAAAATATAGTTTACTTAAATAATTATATAACAATTATGAAAAATTTTATTATTAGGATGTATATACTTGGAATTGTAAATGGTGAATTTTTTAAAATCAAATAAGAAGCATAAATTTTTAGTTTATTTCAAGAATAACATTATTCAGATAACAGTATTACTTTATCCAGATAAAAATTATTCAATAGATTAATAAAAAAAAGTTCATAATGTTATCCTAAGTATTTTATTTTATAAAATTCATTTAACCAAGTTGCTAGAATATAGAACCTCTCTTTTTTTAGCGTTGGATGCAGTTGTTGTATTTTTATTAAATATATTTTTCATTTTTTTTAAGAGTAAATATATTTTTTCTTCTTCATATGGTTTTGCAGCTTAGAGGTATGGTATATGACAGCACTTGTCCTCTTTGCTGGATACGTAAAGAATGCAGAAGTAGCCGTCGATGCTTTATCCATATGGTATGTACAACACTTTATACTAAAATTTGAGTTTGTTCGAATTTGAACTTATTATACGATAAATATAATATATTTAATATATAATTGATGTACAATTTTAAAAAAAAAGAACCAATTATATAGCAGATTTTTATTCCACTTTTTTGCATTTATCATTAAATTTACACTTGTCAAAAACTAACATATATTTGAGAAATTAAAAATAAATAAAGCATAACTAAAGTTTGTTAATTAATGTATTCAAGGCTTATAAAAAAAGGAGTCGTTTTCTTCTTTGTATGTTTGTGTTATGTTAACAGGATGCAGACCATACATATCTTAAAAATCCACAGGGCCACAAAAACTGCTACCAGATTAAATTTATTGATGTATTTGTTAAAAGTTTATGTATTTTTTTGGGTCCCATAAGTATTGGAGTGTCATTTTTTGCTTTATACGAATGTCTTTTTATAATTTGATCCAATATTTTTTTGAAATTTTGCAAATTTAGGACAATTTTGACCAATTTCTTCGGAATCACGTGTTGTGCACGTAACATGCTAATTTGGGAATTTTCGACCAGCGTTACACTCAAATTGCCATTTTCTTAATTGCATGACCAAATTACCAAAATTGTGACCCCTATACTTACAAGATTAAAAGAATTGCAATTTTTTTGAAAAATATTGATGTCAATGGTAGCTTATAAAATTTCAACAAAAAATAAAAGCTAATAAATTTATGTCCTTAATCACAAGATGTGATTTAAAGTTACCAATTGTTGTGTTGTGTGTGTGTGTGTGTGTGTTTTTTTTTTTTTTGGTTGGAGGTCACTTCTATTTTATTTGAACATCATTTGGTTGATTATTTTCTTAATGGACTATGTTTAAACATGTCTTTATCTAATTAGTCAATCAAATAAGAAAATAAATTTGTAATTCATTCAATATTGATTCATCTTAGAAATTTATAAAATCCAATTTTGATATGAACTTTAATTTGAAATCCACTAATTGATAATTTATCCTAAAATTTTTGAAAAAAAATAGCAATTTTAATCGTATAAATGTAGGGGTGATAATTTTGGTCTAATTAAAATCAATTTTGGTAATTTCTACAACTAAATTACATGAGAATTAAAGAACAATATTAACTGAAAATTCATAGATTAGCCGGAAATCCCCAAAGTAGCGTCTTACATGCACAACACATGTGATTTTCTAATCAAATTGTCCTTATTACAAAATTACAAAACCAAATTACAAAACAAACTCACCACGACAAATTGTAATTTTCGCTTATAAATTGATATTACATAATGTCTCTCTTGCACTTTACGTATATATATACATTGTGCTGCAAGGCCCTTGCATATATGTCCCATCACCAAACCATTATGTCATCTCCAAAATTTGTTCATTATTTATTTTCTTTATGTTACAACAGTGTTGTCTGCTTCAACGCTTAACTACCTTACGAAAAGACAAACCATCTTGTCTGCCGTTATTTTCATAGTTTATAGCAAACTCTTTATATTTACAGCATAAACATAGATGGTTGGACAAAGATGGTAGCTATTGGATTAAATGCAGCAGTAAGGTTAGTATTTGCCGCTACTGTCAATCTTCTATCATATTTTTATATTATATATATATTAATGTCATACCAATAAATAATTTATATGGATGTGCGTGTTCTTTTTTTCATAATATAAAAAAGTATAATTAAATTAAATTACAAATTAAAAATATGGGCTAGAGTCGCATCAACGTATGACACGTACGGATGTGCGATAGAAGATGTTTTACCGATTAGTACAACATGTGTATACATGCAGCGTAAGAGTGTCGAATGAGTTGGGGGCAAGTCATCCAAGAAGTGCGAAGTTCTCGATGGTGGTGGTGGTGATATTCGCATTGCTGCTAAGCAGCCTCATTTCCGGCACTCTCCTCATCTTCAAGAGACAGTATCCATATTTGTTTGCAGACAGTTTAGATGTTGTACAAGTTCTTTATCAGCTCACACCATTGCTCGCGTTGTGCCTCGTCGTCAACAATATTCAACCTGCTCTTTCAGGTAACTCATCCTTATACTATAATTAAATTACAGCGATTTTTTCTAAAATTTGTAATGATTACAAAATACTTTTATATTGTTCAAAAAAATTACAAATACCTCCACAAAATTAAGGTTGTCTAGCAAATACCTCGTCGTGACAGCCCATTATAGAACGTATTTATTAGACGACTGTTAATTCCAGTGGATATTTGTAATCTTTTACACAACACGGGGTATTTGTAATTATAACACCTCAGGAAGCCCATTGTAATTTACCCTTGTACTAAATAGAAAGACTTGACTCGCATACGATGTCGGTATAGGAGGAAAAAATGCAATTTTAATCCTATAATTGTAGAAAGGAGCAATTTCGGAGCTGTTGAAATCAAATTTCTCAATGTGGTTGAGTAACGAAAAAATATTGCAATTTTAGGACAATCCCAGCCTATTTTGCCGAAATTCTTTATTTAATTGAATCACATGCAGTTGATATATGATTTTCAAATGAAATTGGTTTGACTTGGCCTAAAATGCATTAATCAAATCTTATACCCATAGCATATATACGTAAAATGAAACAAAAAATACAACATAATTCAAAATTAAAAAAATGGAATCCATGAATTTCGAGTTGAAGAAATTAAGGTAGCTAATGACTGCAGGAGTGGCTATTGGAGCTGGATGGCAAACATTGGTTGCATATGTGAATCTTGGTTGCTACTACATATTTGGCATCCCTTTGGGTCTACTACTGGGGTATAAACTTAATATGGGCGTACAAGTAAGTCTAATTTTTTCTTTTTTGATAAATAAAAAAAAATGCTTGCAATTAATTAAAAGAACTATAAATTATGATGGATCCAGTCATTAGAAACTTCAAGAATAAATGTCAAAATTATTTCTTTGTTAAAATATTAAATATTAAAAGATTTTTTTCATTACCAGCTTAAGTTTTTGGATGGTGTAGTGGTTAATTTAGCCCAACAAGAGCTCCTGAATTTGGATATAAAAGAAAGGTTTCACGTGCAGGGTTTGCACGTGAGGAGTGCGTGTTAAGATATTAAATAGGGACAATTACACTGCCCTTTTATGAGATTTAATATAATTACACGTAAATCTCCTATAGTTTTGAAATCACATTTGGTCCGATTGACTTTTTTTATCCAACAAATAGATCTTAAGTTAGTCAAAATTCACTAAATTTGCTGATATTAGTAAAAATTATTGAACCAAAATCCATTTATCCCATTGACTTATAATTGGTTTATTGCAGGTCAAATAAATATTTTCTAATCAAACTACCCTAGTACATCTTCACACATGCTAATGCATATGAGGAGATATATTTTTATCCTACCCTTATACGTCTTCACCTTTATAATGGTAGTTTGATCATAAAAAATTTATTTAATCTGCAATAAGTCAGTAGTAAGTCAATCGATAGTAAATATGAATTTTCATTCAATTTGTTTTCCAATATCAACAAATCCCAAAATTTTGAGCAGCATATGGATCTATTTATTGAATGGAAACAAACGTCAAAGTAGTACCAGAAGTAATTTTTCAAATTACAAATTTTTTTTTGTAATTATCCCAAATCATAGGAAAAAACAATATATATATATATATATATATATCCCTACTAAATATTAAACCATAATCCTCTCACTTAAAATTTAGATGAAATGCTCGTTTAACATGATGTTTTTGTAATTCACCTTATGACGCCATACATGAACTCCACATGTAATCTTCTCTATCGATCATGCTCAATTTATACAGGTAAAAAATAGTATTTAAATTTCTACACGATGGGCATTTTTCAGGGTATATGGATTGGAATGATGACTGGAACAATTGTGCAAACGCTCTGCCTCTTCTTGATGGTCTACAGAACTAATTGGAATAAAGAGGTTTGCACCATTGACAACTCTCAAACCATTTCTTTACCTATATATATGCATTTTATTTAGAGTTTCACGCTAATGATAATCAGAATTTTATGTGAATTTATTTTAATTTTTTTCATCGTGTTTGGTTATATTAATATATTCATCGAATCGATATATTACTCAATTTATTGAATTATAATTATCAAAAAAAAAATCAGTATTTTTGGGTAAAATTGCAGGCTTCAGTGGCCGCGGAAAGAATCAGAAGATGGGGAGGTGAACCAGATCCTAAAGCAAATACCCTGGAGTAATATTTCAAGATGAAAATCATTAAAGACATTAGGATTAATCACTGGGGTTTCATAAATAAATTTGAGGTTACAGGTTTGAATCCTATCGACGTGAAAGTATTTGTCTCATTTTATATGAATTTATTATAATTTAATATTTCATAGTTCTTTGTTATATATATTAATCGAATCGATATATTGCACAATTACTCAATTTATTAAAAATATTTATGTAGTTAAGTAATTACCGCTTATATAGAAAAAAAAAATACTGATGCATTTGTTACGCCGACGGGACTTAGCCAGATACATGGACATCGTCACCGGCTCATTAGAAGATATGGGCTTTTCTAGTTTTAAATGTTGTAATTAAGAAATAGTACTTTTTATTTAATTTTCAAGTAAATATTCATTATTTTGAATAGGGTAAATTATAACGATCTTTTTTAAGGTTTGACATAATTACGAACACCCTTTGTTGTTTGAAATTATCGAACTTTACAGTTACTGTATTTTTTTTATTTTTAAAAAAATTAAAAACTTATAAATAATCAAACGGGAGGGATGAAAAAATTTTAAAAATTATTTAAAAAAAAAGTATCCACTTAGTCCCAAAAAAATTAAAAAAAATAAAAATAAATAAGATTATAATTTTTAATCCACATGAGCATTTTGGTCAATTCACCATAAAAATGAATGAAAACCTAACGCCGACAGTTAAGATCAGGGGGTATTGATGATTTTTTAAATAATAAGAGGGTATTCATAATTATACCAAATCTTAAAAAAAGTCATCGTAATTTACGCTTTTTGAGTATTAGTTAATAAACCGGCGGGGATTCGTCTATACCCTGCCTAGCTCATACGACTTCACCAAAAAGGGTAAACAAAATGCTAGTTTGTCATTAATGACCACAGGAAATATGCATTAATACCTAAACACATTAATGGAGAACCTATCAATGAACTTTGTGGTCCCATTTATGGTGGGCACAAACAGCATTTGTGGCCCTTGCATGTCAACACCCCCACTCCAATAATGTTGAGAGATTGTCCAGGATTTTACTTGAATTTGTGTTAGTATTGCTCATATCCCAAAGGAGTAAAATACGACTCTATTGACTTAGTTGTAAAACCTACAAAACACACCAGCATTACAACCTACGCAAATGACTCGGGTTTAATTTTTCGATACTTAAGTTAGTAAATCGTAAGAGAAGTGATAACGAAGGTCCAAAGAATATTAAAGAAGCATGACTATATATATAAGTTTATCCAAAATGTATGATTTCACATGAATCACAATAACTAAAATGATCCAATAATCAGACGGGCGAGTCCATACATATTAGGGTTTAGAGTGCACCGGAGTCGACGAGGACTACATACAACCTTCATAAGATATATCCTTACATTAATATATATTGAACATGTGATATTGTTAGATTGTGACAGATAATATTAATTTATCATATTTTTAAATTATAATCATATGTCATGTATAAAATAATTTAATATTTTGTAATGTATCCTCCTATATGAATTAAGAAATGGTGTGACATATGAATATCAAGAATCACTGTGAATACTCCGGCTACAACGTGATACTTATGAATGAATAAAAATAATAGTGGAGACAAATAGCCAATTGGTACTATTCCAATTCAAACCAACAACATTGCACTTAAATCAACTTTAATTATTGTAAATTAATTTTAGACTTTCATATGTACACACCACGTTTTTAAATATATAATATTAATTTAATTCGTAAGAAATGTGAACTGAAATGACTCCACGCCTCTATAGTTCACAGTTAGTTTATTCAAACTGTATAAAAGCACCTAATTACTTATTAAATGTTTGGTAGGTGACAGCGATGAATTACAACTTGAGAAATTCAAAGTGCTAAATTTAATTCATTTTGATGGACCATTGATAAGATTTATTTAATCTCATTCATCCAACGATCATCAGAAAAAATATATTTTTTAATCATGATTAATTATTATAATTATAAATAAACTTTTTTAATAAATATTAATTAATTATGATTATGCAACCGTTACTAGTCGTTGCTATGCATGCGAGGTCAAAGTATTAACTATAGCTAAAATCATGATAAATCTTTTGACTTTAGCTAAAATTATTATGAATATTAATTAACATGTCAAAGTTTGTCATGTTTGGTTTTGTTTTCGAACCCAATTTTCAATATATTCAATCATATTTTGTTTTTGTATGAAAAAAGAATATGCTTAACTAGGTTTTCCTAAAAAAAAAAGGAAGAAGAAGAGAGAGACGCGATACAATGAACCTATGTTTGAATTATAATATTTTATCATTATTTTTGTACGAGAATACATGATAAAACTGCAATATGTTTGAACTATAGCATTTTGCAATTATTTTTATATATTTAAAGATGTAATAGAATGGGAATATATTTGAATCAGAATTTGTTGGGATAGTTTTTTTTCATGAAAATATGTTATATATTATAATAATTTTATATATGAGAATACATAATAAAATGGATTTTCTGAAACTTATTGTCAAATTCCAAGGGAAAAAAACACAACCAAATATGATCTTGCCATTTGAAATAGTACAAAATTGAAATGTATATTTAAAGATGAACTAAACAAGGCCAAGTTTTTAAACAGTCATTATTTATAATGGAGTGAATAATTCATTGCAGTGCGTTGTGCATAAAAACTTAATTAATTTGGGGGGGGACGGGTCTTATTAAATATAAAAAAACAGAAGTCTGAAATTATTGTTCCATTAATTGATGTTACAGAAGCCACTTGTACTGATTTTTGTCCGATTTCAACAATGTCGGAAATCTTGAAATCAATGAAATTAACAAGGTAAATTGATAGATAATTGATCGTGCGATTTGACAAAAGTAATTTTTTTTTTTGACTTGGTAAATAAAAGTGAAGTTGATGTAGGAGGGAGGGAATAGTATGATATTTGATGATGGCACATGTATAAGAGAGAAAGCTGATTTTAGTCTTTGTCAATGCATTAATCACACACTGGACTCTCCCACCATAATGATTGAAGTATTTTTACAAAAAATTTAAAATTAAAGAAGGACTAATCTAGAAAATTGGAATTAGGACTCCGTGAAGGGATTGGATCAGTGGAAGAACGGGACGGAAGCGCAGAAAAGGCAAAAATAAAAGCATTAATAGCAAATCAAGGGATTAACCATTGATTGTTCCCGAACTATTAGTGTATAAACACAGAGAAAATACAAATAAAATAGATCCACATTTTTGGTAAGGAGAAAACGACAAGCAATATGTAAATAGAAAATATTACCCTTGTTATTTTCTTTAATTAGCTAACACACAATGATTCTAATTTTCAAGATCCGTGCACACTAGGCCTCAATATAAAAGTCTTCTAAAGGTGTGCACACCACACCGGAAAGCCAATATTTGCCCTCATGCTAGCAAGGAACAAATCCATCGAAAACTACATTATCGATTAGTGTATTTTCGATCTACCTTGTTCTTTGCTTGGTTCTAAACCAAGAAAACTCTAAAATTGAGAGTGTGCATTTAGCTAGGGCTAGACATGAGAGGAGAAACAAATTTTCTTGATTTGAAAAGCGAGAATTCGGTCTTCTTATGAGGCGCAAACAGGAGAATTTATCCTGAAAGCGAAGGAACTGCTAAAATATACCAATTCGATCTGAGCTCTTGGAATTGGAATAAGTTCGGCAGCGGATCACAAAATTTTGGTGATCTTCTCTATCTAATGAATAGGGAGTCTGCTTTAAAATCGTCTGACCTACACCCACCCTAAAGTATATGCTTCAACAAGAATCACACATCGCGAGATCATGCACCTTTCTTTCTTAGTTATACCGAAAAAGGGTATAGTTGATTAGATCCAGCCTATTCTTGAAATAAACAACTCATACACACTCTCATTCAAAAAAAAAGATCAATATACCAATCACTACACTTTGATTTATTGAATTTTTTGATAAAATATAGGTATTAAATCCAAAACTCCCAACAGATGGCCAATGGCCCAAAGAAACGAAAGAATCGGTTACATTTTTCATATAATCTCCTCTTATAGTTAGACTAAAAGGAACTTCCATAACCTGAGCTCGGAGAAGGAAGAGATAAAAGGGCCCTATGGAGAATGTGGTCAGAAATCCATAATAGAGTCCGACCACAACGACCAAATTGATTATCTTCATGCATAAGGATACTAGATCACCAAGTAGAAAAGATTGAAAAATCATCACAAACCTCCCTTATTTCTTTTCTATTGTAATTTCTAGATTATTATATGATGATTTTTGAACTTTCCATATATAGAAAAGAAATAGAAAAAGATAGACTAGAAACCACGTCGGTTATGTCAATGACACCAAAAGGGTATTAAAGGATTGGAATTGGGATATGAATAGAATATAATGAAATAGAGCCATTTTGAGGTTCCCTCTTAAATGAGGCATGGAGGGGAGCCACTACGAAGAAGTTCCGAGCGTTACGAAGAAGGGTTCGAGCTCATGTTGGTCATGGGCTGAGGACGAGAATTGAACTCTATGAGATCTAATCTCCCGTTGTTCCTCAGTAGCTCAGTGGTAGAGCGGTCGACTGTTAACTGATTGGTCGTAGGTCCGAATCCTACTTGGAGAGATTTGATTCATTCTGAATTAACGAATTCAGAATAAAGGGACTCACTTTGACCATTAAGATGTGCTCATCGGCGCCTGACCTTGAGATGTGAATCATCCAAGGCACATTAGCATGACGTACTCCTCATGTTGAACCGAGGTTTGAAACCGAACCTTTCCTCAGGAGGATAGATAGGGCGATTCGGGTGAGATTCAATGTAGATCCACCTTTCGATTCACTTGTGGGATCTGGGCGGTCCCGTATCAAGTTATATGAGATAGGAATGTAGTTGATATTTGGAAGGAAGACCTAATCTTTCAACCTCTAAGGTAACTTTCACCTTACCAACACCTCTCCACTACCATATACAATGTGTGTGGACTTATTACAATGTCTACATGGCCTAAAATCAACCCTCAAATCTAAGGAAAAGTTAACCTTCAACCAAGGAAAGGTCAACGTGGGCTAGGGCTTGCATGCACTTAGATCGGACTCAATTAACTTGTCCAACAAATTAAATTGGGCCCAATCTTATTATTTAATCTAATCAAATAAAATACCAATGAAAAGAAGAAGCTCAAGTAAATATTTAAACCAATTAAAATATTCAAAAGTTTAAAATGCACTTAATTAATTAGTGAATCCAATCCATTTGATTAATTAAGCTCAAAATCATAATTAGTCCAACTAATTATTTGTAGCTCATCTCTACTAACTAATGAATCCAATATATTAATTAGACAAACCTACTAATTAATTAGTCCAAGACTTATTTAAAAATTAATTTAATTAATTCAAAAGACTAAATTCAAAATTCAATTAATCTAATTAATTAAATTTTGGATCACCCATCCAAAGGGATTTTCTCTCATAAATGATCCAATCATTTATGTTCTTCAAGAATTAAGTTAATCCAATCAAATTAATTTTTCTCTTTAGAAATTAATTTTAAATGAATTCCATCACTTTCCATGATTTGTGTGGGACTCTTTAGGTTCATATTCAACTATACTTGGTCGTTTGACCAACTCAATTAATTAAATTAAATTAAATTAATTATTTCTGATTATCTCATAACTAGAAATGCTCGTCATCATGCGTGGTTGTCTCGCAATAATTCATGACACTAGAGACTAGGTGAATAATAGTGTGAACATTTCGGCACCAATTCAATATGAGTATGATCCTTCTATCAACCGTCTTCTGGCCTTAGTCTATGGCATAGAATTGGGCATCGATCTCATCCTTGATTAAGTATCTATGGTTCATATGCGAGAAGTGTTACTCTACTGAAATACTTTCTCACCCAATCAATGCCTATGGTCATAAACTTAAAAAATCTAAATCATCCCAAAGCGCATAGGAGATCTCATTATTATATACTAATATGGGATGGATTCTTTGCTGGAATCCACCGTCTTTATTACATACTCTGATTGCAAAGGATAAACCTTATAATGGTCATATCTCACAATACAATCACCTCTCTTCACAGTCAAGATACAGTCTTCATATGCAAAAGATTGACATGATTTCTCAAGTTTGAAAACTAATTTCGTACTATCAAAATAAAAAATTTCAGTCATACCGACTAGGCCTTACAGGCTTCCATAAGACGATTCCTGTAAGTCAATTCAATTAGTCGATTATCTTACTAGTCAAACCACTCAAATTGCATAGACGGCCCACGTCTCCCATTGATGAAACACATCGCTACAAATACTTAGGGCAAGTCTCCACAGGACACTCCAGGTCCTCGACTTGAAGCGTTTCGGATCGACCTTCAAAATTTGGTATTACAACTACCGACCTATGTGCAGCCCAACTCCACGAGTTTAACAATTCGATCTGTGGGCATTCGTTGTGTTGTTCAAAAGCCGTTCAATGTTAGTAGTAAGCACAACGAACACTTAAACCATTGATGAATACTCATTTTATTCATTGTTATATTACTTCGATAAAGATTGATGAATAGTAGTAAATTCAATTGGCTTCTTAATCACCTATTCTAACACTATGATGTTTAAGTTATTATTTAAATATTGAATAAACATTAGAAAAACTTATAATGACGTAAGAACAATGTTGTAAAAATATATTTGAAATGATAAAATACTGGAATGTGTGCAAAACTCTATATGGAGTGCCAAAATATGCAAAGAATTTGCCAAATATCGAGAGCAATTGTGTGTGAAAGTGAATAATATTACCCAATGTAGTTGCATAATGACCTCTATTTATAGGTTGGATGAGAAAAAAATACGGAAGTAGTTGCAACACAAGATATACTGTCCGAAAGCTACATGTGTTACTGAACTAACCAAAAAAAAAAAAAAAAGAAGAAGAAGAAGGTTGAAATTTGGACTTATCTGGAAGAAAATGTGACTGTCTGAATGAGTTATGCCTGGTCAGCCCAAGTTTAGTAGAGTTAGTTTTACCTGTTGCTACCAGGTCAGTCATTATGGATCTAGAAAGAGTTTTACTGGAGATGTTTCAATATAATATATTCCAAGACATGAGAAATTTATGTGGCATGGGATCCAGGTAGTCCATTGTGTCACCTTATTGAGTTGGGCCCACTTTTGGGCTTACCAAGTTAGTCATAAAGATCTGAACTATGGGCTTAATACCTTGTTCATAGGACAACAGGATTGGTCCGACTGGACTTCGCAATAGGAGCCCTAAATCCCTTGTTTGACATTTTAAAAAATGAGTGAGCCTGTATTATCACTCATCAGATAAAGTTGTAGTTTTTCTATCGAACAGAGACATTACGGATATTAGTCAACCCAATGTTCATGACAAAAATAATAACACAAAATTGATCCCAGCACATGGGCCTTCCAAGATAGCAATCACAGTCAATTTGTGGTAATTAAAATCAGCCAAATATGAGTGATTGTACCAAGCGCTAACAACCTGGTCCAAGAAAATATTGCTACGATTTACTTGTTGTGGAAGATCTTAACTTGAATAAATTGTGCAACTTTTTTTTAAAGGTATTATGCTATTCATTGTATTATTAATACATTTAATCTCAAAATTTGATTTAATACATTAAAAATTCAAAATCAATAAATATGTTCAGTCGAAACAAAAAAAATGAGAAACTACTATAAGAGTAGGCAAAATATACCTATATTCGTGAATTTTGAACCCACAATTCATTTAGTTATGAGACATCAACATTACTAATTAATCAAGCAAGTCCTTGTTGGCAATAAATTGTGCGAGAGACCATGAAGTTGGCGGGTGTGTGGCATGGCGTACTTCAACGTTGTCTGGGGTCACAAATCCTGAACATGGTGAGGCCCTCGTGGCGCTCCTTCTTGCTAGACGCACTACCAGCTTGGTTGCTCATTGTCTAGCTAAAGCAACCTCTTTATCTCCAGTGGGGGGTGATCCTCCATCCACTTTGTTCAGCATTATTCAAGCTGATGCCCAGACAATTTGATATAACACCTGATTTCGACTTTAAAAAAAAATCATGCCAAAAAAGAGCATCACTTAAGATTTCTAAACCAATTTGAAGTTTTGAACAGACGATTCTATATTTCTAATTAAAATAATTTCGCTCAATTTTTCATAGGAATTATTTCATTTTTCACACCTAAAGTATAATCATTTTTTTTAGTTTTAGTATCTCAAGTTTTCAAGTCATCAGACTTGATATCCAAAATTCTTAATTTTCATATGCCTGAGTACCCTCCGTTAGATTGACCGTTAAAATAAATGGTAATTTTGGAGCAAAACTAGGCGGGATCTTGTCTATATAAGGGCATGTTTTTGGATGCCATTTTATTCAACACACCAAAAAATTGTATTTTAATTTTAATTTTATAATTGAGGACAATAATGTAAAAAATAATAATTAACCCAATTTCTATAAAAAAAATACTAATTCAAATTATTATGGAAATACCAATTCAAATATTTTCTCCCAGTTAAAATATTAGGAATTAAACATGCATGCTAAATGCGAAGTAATTTAAAGATAATTTTGTCTAGTAATAATTTAAGAAAACAAATAGAGTGTTATGTTCAATCACTACTAGCATTTTTCACGAAAAATAAACAGGAAAAAAATGAATAAGCCACTCAAAGGATGCCAATGTACTTTTGAGTCAAATAAAATTGCATATCAATATTTTGATAAATACCTGTTGTTTGTGCACAAAATAAAAAATACATTTCAATTATTGTTTTTGGCTACAAGAATTTTGTTTATAAATTTATTAAAACTTTCTATTTCACTAGTTACAGAAAAAGCGAAAAAAAAATATTTGTTAAAATAATTAAAAGAAAAGTATGAAAAATTATAGCATACACCCTTGATAAATAGAGAATGACAACATTTGCGTTGTGGCCAAACAAAAAGAAAAAATTAAAAAAAAAAGTAGTTTTTCATTAAAATTTTTTTATAGAAATTGAATTAAATATGTTTTTTTTTTAAATTATGAAATTGAAATTGAAAAGAATTAAAATAGAATTTTTATTTGTATGTGTTGAATAAACTAAAAATCAGACATGCCCTTACATAGGCAAATTTCAGCCTAATTTTCCCTCTATAATTGGGTCGATCATTAGTTTTAACAGTCAACTTAACAGAGGGTACTCAAGTGGATGAAAAACTAAAAACTTTTGCTACTAAGTTTGATGACTTGGAAATCTGGGTACTAAAATTTAAAAAGTGGTATACTCTGGATATGAAAAGTGAAATAAACCCATTTATCATACTTTGTAACATTTATATATTACGATTCTATTTATACATCATTTTTTCTGATTTAAATATAGGGATAATAACATTTATACTTCTGGATATATAATTTATCTACACAAATTATTTATATATACCTTTTAAAAAATTACATATATACCAACTAAAAAATATCGACATCATCTATACAAATCAATCCTGCTTTTTAGAAAATTGCACATTCACCTTTCAAAAATGTTAACAATATTACACATATTATTCTTACTTTTTTTTTTCCAGCTAGGGTGATTTTCATAATTACGAAAAAAGCAAGAGGGTGATTTATATAAATAAATCATATATAAGGCAGTGTAAATATAATTAATTGTCTCTTAGATATATATTAACAATAGTTGGCATAGTAATTCTTTAAAACTTTTTAAACTTCAATGTTTATTTATATTTTTCAACTTTACCAATTTCAACTAACTCAAACTTTCAAGCTAATGCAACTTAACTTAGTAGGCGAAATTAAGATTTTATGATAATTTGAGTTCCACAAATGTGTAGATATCGGTCAACTTTAATTAATAGTAATTGATGGTTTACTATAATAGTTATTGACTAGTTATAAATAGTTAATATTAATAATTATTATATTTATTATTGATAATTAAAATTCATAATATAATTAAAATCTTTGATTTTATTATTACTCCTCCAAAGAACACTATGCATGTCTTGCTAAATGTTGTCTCTAATGCTCAATTAACTGTACAGATACTCTGTATATCGGTTTTTATTTCATTCAACGTACATTTATTATAACAGATATTTCTCTTATTTAATATAATTCATAAATTAATATAATTTTCACTTAATTATATAATCACCGTATTTATGAAAAAGCTAAACTGGACAAAGGATATTTTGATTGGAGACAAATTGAAAAAGTTGGTATACGGCTGGCTGTCATCTACGGTTTAGAAAAGCAGATTCCTCGTCTGAATTTTGCACGCCGCAAAAGGTTTTAATTATTAAATTTTCTCATATTTTTCTTTTTACATTTTTGTCTTGTACATTAAATTATTTGTACGGAGATCTAAATAAACGTGCACATATTCTGCTACAATCATGTCTATCGGTTCTATTACAATTTAGTATTCGAATTTTGTCGATATTCAAATAATTACAAATGATATAATGGCAAATGACTGTTCTTCTACGGACCAAAGCTTTTGTCCATTTTGAATTCATCCATATCCAATATGTAAGTGTCGTAGGGTCTGTGGCTAAGTATACATGAACTTATAATAAATTAAATTTTATTTTTACATTAGTTCTTAAATTGTTAAGATTAAAAAATTGATGATAGAGTATTTGACGTAATGAGCTCCTTATACTGTAGTAAAGATCGAAACAATCAAAATATTAGAGCTTAAAATTTTATGCACAGATATATATTTGCTTAGGGAAAAAATTAAGTATAATTAAAAATAAGATCATAATAAAATTATAAGTATGTTTTTGTCGGGTAAGATTAAAGAATTTAAAAAATTTTGTAAAAAAATGATTGAATTTTATTAAAGAGTTTATAAAATTCTAAATATCTTATAATCTTTCAATCTTTTAAGTTCTTTAGAAAAAAGTATTACCGAACAGTTCTATAGAAATTATAAGCTCTCAAACATAAATGCAGCCAATTACCATGTATTCTTAATTGTATATTAGTATATGTGGTACGCTTAACTATACTTATAATTAATTTTGTGTTTTAAAAATTAATTATTACTTTAAAAATATGTATCAATTGAATAAACAAAAAATATTAAAAATAAAAAAAACACCAAAATAATGCACTTCAATTAAATAAATGTACAGATAATTATCGCTTTTTTAAAGAAATTGTATGTCAATTAAGTAATAAGTATGAGATACTCTACTACGTGTGTGATTTGATTATGATTGCCTATTAGACCTTATTCAATTGACGAACCTATAATAAGAAGGTCAATTGTTTCGAGTTCTACGGAAATGTTCAATATTGACAATTGTCATATATTATTGATGATTAAAACTTATAATATAATTGTAATCTTTCTTAAAGGAGGGTTAGGCGCGATTGGACCTTATTTTAGGGACAAAATATTTTTTTGATCTCACAAAATAAGGATAGAATTTTTTTTTATACCACAATTATAGCAGGTGACACTTTTAGTCCCATAAAACTCAAATCATATCTTTTTAGTTCCAAAAAATGTGATTTTGGGCCTTTTTAGTCTCAAAACTACAATGCACGTGACTTTTTGGTACTAAAAATACGTGATTATGAGTTTTATAAGGTTAAAGAAAATACCTGCCAAAATTATAGTACCAAAAAAATATTTTATCCTTATTTTATGGGATTAAAAAAATATTTTGCCCCTTATTTTAGATTAGGGTTTTTCCTGTGCATCTTCTCTTATCTGTTTGGTATTCTATTTGGGTGGTTGACACCATGTCAATTTCTTCAAGATTTCTAGCACATTATTGGAGAGATTGAAAGAACTTGCACTTTGCACGTTTTAATATTCAAAGAGCATATAAATATATACATATATACATATATATGTGTTAATTATATATACACTGTAATCTATGATTTATTTGTATCAATTCATCCCGGACAGTCAAAAAACAAGGTAGTTTGTCAGTGCGTGTAATGTTGTTGACGTTTTGGTGGTGTATCTATAATTTTTTAAAAAAACAGAAATAATTTATGTAAATAACGTTGATACTTAGAGGGGGAAGTATTAAAGCGTTATGAAAATAGAGTATAAAGCATGGAATGTAGATATAATTATTCTATATATATTTATGGTTCACCAACGTTTCCAACATTGTTTTTCTGACAGCAAGAATTTAACCTGTTTTTACTTGTCTGAATGCGGAAAAAAATGAAATCATGTACACTTTCAAGGGACAAAAATTGGGCAGGACCACTGTTGTTCTTTGTCTTCTTTTTCTGCAAGAAAGTCTCTTTGAGATATGCATTTGAAATCCACAAATTACGGCCACTCAATGTGTTGGCACTGTGTCCTTGCATGGTATATATATCCTGAAACGAAATTAACTATTTAGAGCAAATTACAGCCATTTTTATGAGTATAAACTTTCAAGTAATATGTATATGTGTTGCATTTAAACAATAAATAACCTATATATTATTTAAATAATGATGAGATATTTTATTAATTATTTGGTGAAGTATTATAATTATTTGTAGTATTCGTACATTAATTATTGTACAAGTGTAACTACATTCATGATCATTATTGATCAAATATCATTAAATATATGTGGTAATTCTTTTTTTATTTTTTATTTTTATTGTAACAACTATTTGTAATCACCAAAATATTTTTTGGGTAAAGTTTGGAACCGAATAATTTAAACATTTCGGCAATGGACATATTATCAACTAATTAGTTGTCTACAGTAAATTTTAATTTATTTTATTTTGTATAAAAAATTCTAAATTTGTTGCCATTTATAAATTGATCATCAAAATATTTTTAGAATTTATTATTTATTGCAAATTATGAAATTAATTTCCAAAAAAATTATCGCAAATCTGTCCCAAAATAAGTCAAAAATTTTGTGACGAAATTGTAGTTATCGCAAAATAGTTGGTTCACAAGTTTGTCCCAAAATTCATTATGCTTTTTGTGACGAATTTGAGATGGATTTGAATGTCACAAATTCGTCCCAAAAATTTGTGACTACCATGCAATGTTACGTGCATGTCACAAAATTCGTCCCATAATTAAATTCAAAGTTTTATAATTATTCATCGCAAAATAATTTTTTGGTTTCGTCACACAAATGAATTTTGGGACTAAACTTTGAGGTCGCTGCAAAGTTTGTGATGGGTGCACTTTTTGTCTCAATAATTTTATAACTTCATTTATTGCTACAAATTCCGTCACAATTTGTTTGTCGGGATGGATCCCAAAATTCCGTCACAAACAAACTGATTTTCATAGTGTTTACCGAAAACATATTGTTTACACGTAGATAATGTTTGAGGGGTAAAAGTGACCCCAACAATATGAATAGACCTTCAAGTCATTGTAAGAGATCTTTCGACTAAATTAAAAATGAAAGATTTCTATTCGGATACTTGCCACGAGGTTGAAATGTGTTAGGAATACTTATCTCTATGTTTTTCCTAATACGTTAAAATTATGAAAAATATTTAATTATTTGATATATTTTGGGAAAAGCGTGTAAAAATAAAAATAAATTATAATATTGAAGTCTAATAAACTCTTTTGTGAAAAGCAAGTAGTTCCTGATTTTTGCATGTACTCATTGGTTTTAATTTCCAGTAGGTTTCCCGAATATATATATATATTATATTAATAAAGAAAGATTTTCCGCGATCTTAACATCTCATTAATTCTAAATATATTAATTAAGTACAAATTTATCATGATTAATTAATATTCTTTGATATCTTTTTTCTATAAGTAATAATAATAATTGTAACTCTTTTTCCATTTTAATAATATAGGTGCTAATCAATTAGGTAAGTCGATAAATTAATTTGTCCGCAGCTGAAATAAGAAACTCACGAGTTCTGACGGGACTGAATACAAATCCAACTTTTCTTGTACTGGCAACATCTGCTGACTCAATTTCATTAAAACCACATAAGTATAGTGTCCAAATCGGACAAGTCACCATGACATGCAATACTTTGATTGACACCATACATAGCTTAAAAATAAAAATTAGCATATAATTAAAAGTGGAGCAAGTAATAAATACAAATGAAAGTATAAAATAAATATGATAATAGATTAACAGTTAAAAAAATAACATGAATCATTCAAAATACATAAATAATTATATTAGTATAGATATTATAGGTATAATTAGTATTTTGAAATTTGGTATTATTGTGCCCCGAACTATCATATGTGAATGAGAAGTGATTTTCTTTTTCAAAGATATGAATTAGTTGAAATAAATATATCTCATTATATTTAAATATATAATTAATATTTTGAAATTTTGTGTTCGTGGTCACAAATCGATTGGGATTGAGAATTATTTTTTTTTTTTGTTATATATATTAGTATAGAAATGAAAGAGTAATTCTAAATAGAAAATTTAAACTGTTGTAGCAATAATATAAAAGTAAGGAGGAGAAGCAGTGCCGTTTCTTTCTTTTTATTTTTTTATTTTTTCTTTATTAATATATTAATTCAACTGATAAATCAGTATGACTAACTCTAATAGATAAATTACGTCAATTCAATAAATAACTAAAAATAAATAAATAATAATAATTTTATATAAAATAAAATAAGTACCCACACATTCGAAACAAATCGAATTCATAATCTCAAACTTCTTTATGAAATCTCAATCTTGTGATTTGGTGTACAATTCAAGAAAAGTGATATGTCATATAGCAAGTGTAATATACTTGTTCAGTGATTGATTTAGTTCGATCAAATCAAATTTGAAAAATTCTTTATCGAATTAAGTTTGACGGAACCAAATCAGTCACAAAATAAGTGTATCTCATTTACTATATGATTGATCATGTTTCTAAACAGTATACAATAAATATATTTCACTTTTGTTATATTATTTAATTAAGATTTTATGGAATCGTACTCGTGATAAAATTTCCCAACTTCCCATTGTTAAGATGGCTATGAAGTGCCGTTTCACACTATCCTAACTCGTACACTTCCTTGTCCAATTATTCATTAACTGTGACCCGATTCACCATTCATTATTACTCCATCTGTCTTTCAAATCCAAGTCCTATCCCACACACCATAAATATCCAACACCCGATTCAGATCACCAAATCAATTCTCAAGACAGCTGGTGCCGCCTGGAATACTGTGGCGAGATGGAGAACAGTACTTCCAAGCAGCCGCTTCTTCCCCCGCCGGACGATGACCAGCAAGAACCTGAGCTCTCCATCCAGGATTATTTGGCCTACAGATGGTCCACTCATTCCTTTGTTTCTTCCTTCGTCGATGACGGCGACGATATTCCTCCCATCGTCAGCCCCCGCCGCTTCTTCAAGGCCTTCACCAGGGAATCCAAAAAGCTCTGGTATTTAGCCGGTCCCGCCATCTTCACCTCCATTTGCCAGTACTCTCTCGGCGCCATCACCCAAACATTCGCTGGCCATGTCGGCACCCTCGATCTCGCTGCCTTCTCCATCGAGAACACCGTCATCGCCGGTTTATCCTTCGGCGTCATGGTAATTAATAATAACCTGAATCTTTTGTTGCAAATTGATGCCTGGAATTTAAAGTTTGTGTGGATTTATGTTTGCGCAGTTGGGAATGGGAAGCGCGCTGGAGACGCTGTGCGGGCAGGCGTACGGGGCTGGACAGATAGAGATGCTGGGCGTCTATATGCAAAGATCGTGGGTTATCCTTCTCACGACGGCCTTCCTGTTGACGTTTATCTACATCTTTGCCTTCCCATTTTTGCAATTGATCGGCCAAGCGGAGGACATATCGCGGTTGGCCGGGAAATTCGCCCTGTGGATGATTCCTCAGCTCTACGCCTACGCGTTGAATTTCCCGATCGCAAAGTTCTTGCAGGCCCAGAGCAAGATCATGGGCCTGGCCTGGATCTCCATGGTGGCGCTGGCGTTGCACGTACTGTTCAGCTGGCTGCTGATGCTGAAACTCGGGTGGGGAATGGCTGGCGGCGCGGTGGTGCTGAACGCGTCCTGGTGGTTCATAGTGGTGGCGCAGCTGGTGTACATATTCAGCGGGACGTGCGGTAGAGCTTGGACGGGATTTTCATGGAGGGCGTTTCAGAATCTCTGGGGTTTCATGAGATTGTCTCTGGCATCAGCGGTGATGTTGTGGTGAGTAACTTTCAACTATCTAAAGTCCTTGAATTCATATTTCGGCAATATCTGCACTAAGTTTGTTTTTATTTTTGAGTTACTACTTAATGTTTTGATTGTCTTTAATTGTTTTAGTACGAATATATATATATATATATATAATGAATAGTAATTTTTGTATATCAAAATACAATATTAAACATACTATACTTATTTAAAATTATCTCTAAAAACAAATCGAAACATTCATATTATTTTTAATGTATATTTATTTGTCTTTATTTTTTTTCTCTTTATTTTCATAAAACAATTCGAAAACGAATCCAAATACTATGTTGAGTTTTTGATAAATTTCTTGCATGATTATAATACATGAAATCTTTTCTTAAATAATACGGTATCTTTTTATAAATTTGACATTATTTACAATGTAAAGTTCATTACCTTTCGACAAGAATTTCAAGAAAGCATGGTACTCTCATGAGATGTACGGAAAAATCACATGCCTAAAGTGCCTCAGTGACTTTCTGTTGCCCATCATTTTGTTTCCGCAATTTTAGCTGTCTCAACTTTTTATTCCAAGAAAATTTCTGTGCCAACCAAATTTGATTCAATTAAATTAATTAAACTGCATTTAAAGTGTATTATACTCTTTATATTATTATTTCAAGTTTAATCTAATCATGTCCGAGTTAATTTTTTTTTAATTCCAAATTTATTATATATTTATTCAATTAACGACACTGAATTTGGAACAAAAAATTCCGTGGATGGAGATGGAATGGCAGGTCAACGACACATGATCTCCAAATCAGGGCATCTTATGTCCGACATAAATGTAATAATTATATTTGAAATTAGTGTTGTAAAACTTTTGAAGGTAGGTGGGGAATTGGCATCAATCACAGTGAATTTGTTGAACTATATGGCTATCGGTATTTATTAATAATTCGTGGGCCTCCTCCTTTTCAATTCTATGTATTAATCATTGGATTTTAATTTAATACGTATCTCTTTACTTGGCATGATAAATGAATATGATTTAATTAATCTTGAAAATAACCATAGTTTTCTAAGTATAGTAAAAATGTAGTTTTGGAGTTTATGGGGGAGTTCTGAAATCCGATCGCTATCATATATGATAACGACTGATCTTATTTGGACCCATTATTTTAAAAATTCTGTACAAGTAATTGTCGACAAGAATATTAGCATGCTTTTTATCAATTAATAGGTTTTTATTTTATTTTAAAAAATTTCCTAATTGAAAAGCATGTATATACGTATGTGGAAATTCTAGGACATAATAGAATAAATTATATAATAATGTGTGATTGATTGGGTTCGATTAGTATGTTTGTGGGTGTATGCATAATAATCCTGAACAAAACAAAATAGAACTTCCGGTCATTGCTTGGTACTTCATCTCATTTCAGTGGGAAAAAATGAGATGAGATGTTTTTCTGAGTAACGATCACCTGGAATGAGACGTGTAGAATATTTTAGGTAAGATAAAAAAATATAATGATTATAATTGATGTGATATATTTATTTTTCGAATTCACGACATAACTTTTCTTGGTCTTGTCAAACAAATAAATGTTGTCGTGCCTAAAATGTGTCATAAGACCATGACATGTTCATTTGACTTTGGTGTGGATAGCTTGGAAACGTGGTACTTCATGGCATTGGTGTTGTTCGCTGGATACTTGAAGAATGCAGAGATTGCTGTGGATGCTCTATCCATATGGTAATATTTATCTACTCCTTTTTTTTTATTTAATTTAATTTTAGTCCATAAAAATTCTAACACAAATTTAGTTGGAGTAAATTAAATTAGTTACAAAATAAGTGAAATATACTTGTTGTATAATTAATTATTTTTTAAATTTTACGTTAATTACTTATTACATAATTCATTTAAATTCAACCAAAATATAATTTAAATTAGTATTTTTCTCTGACCATATGCATAGATACATTAAAAAGAGTATAATTTTTCACTATAATTAATTATTATAGTCAAAAGAAAAAAATCATGATAAATACAAATCAACTACGACTCCGTAAAGATTAATGACTATTATTGAATTTTTGTTAATGTCGTCAAAATATTAATTATGATCAAAATCATAGTAAATATTTTATCTATAATTAAAAATCATAATAAATATTAATTGATTATAGTAAAAATTTAAATAATACCAATACTCGTATACGACTCTTCTTCCTTAGTCAAAACTCAGAAAGGGGGCTCCATTATTATACAGTGGGGGGTTGAGGACGTGACGAATTCTGATTTGTGAGTACTTAAAGTAGGGAATCTGACAACAGTTGTCATCTTTCTTGACCTATCAATACATCTACGTACGTTCTTGTCGGTTTTATTCATAGTATGGGGGTTGGGGGGTCAATAATTTTGTTTTTTTCCTTTTTATTTATTTATTTTTAGTTTGGGTAAAAGCTAGAAAGATCTAATTCACTAATTAATTGAACCTCGTTAAATATTAAGTGTATAATTTATACTGATATAAGAAATAAAGGCGTTGCTCACTTGTTGACGTGGTGTGTGATATTGTAATATTAATTATTTTAAAATATTAATTATACTATTAAATATTTGTATCAGTATAATTATTTATTTATTTTGAATATTTCATGTTATTTTTTAACAAAAAATATACTATCATGTTTATTCTTTTGTAATCATATTATTGGTTTTTTATGTCGTACCAATCAGATTATATGGAGTTTTTATGTGTTTCCACACCCCTTTGAGATCCCGAAAAATGGACAAATTCCTTTCCATAAGAACACATACAAGATACGTCACTACAAAAGATAATGGTAAATTCACCATTAATTTTGACTGATATCTTGGACTCGCCTTATAAAAGTTTCTAATTACTTATACTTCTTTATATTTGAAGAGTATATTTTTCGTGTTTTTAATTTTTTTTTTGAAGTAAAAGTAATGAACTATTATCAATTAAATAAATCGATTACAATTACAATCATTTCTATAACAACTCCTACTATGCAATAGACAATATTCTGTGCACATAATGGAATTCGAACTCAGACCTCTAAGATCATAAGACTTCAACTTCGTCAGTTAAATGAGGTCTCATTAATTTTATATCTTTAATTTTTCAGCTAATTATTTTTGTAATTTTTTTAATTAGTCACTAATTTTCATTTTTGTTCTCTTTATTTGTTTTTCCTCCTCTAGTTTTTCTTTCAATAACTTTTTTATTTTTGTTATTGTTCAATATATACTTTTAAAAAATAACAATTATTTTTCAAAAATATTAAATCAATAATGCATATGTATATATATTTATTTACAAAAGTCCCACGCACAGTAGCATCTATTATTAGGCGAGGCAGGTGGAATTTTGCATGTGGAAAAGACTTGAACCTAACACAAAGTCTTTGGTAGGCTCAAGAAAGCTAAAAAAAATAGGAATTAGGTCAAATTCCAAATTATATATAGTGTAGGCCATGACTGGGAACATGGATCCGCCACTCTTTCTGTTCCAATCACTTCTTTTTCAAATGTTCAATCACAATGTTTTTTATTTTTTTAAATGGCAATATAATGGGGGTGGGGTAGCAACCGTATTTCAGCAACCGTAAATATTGAACTAACAATTTTAGTTTTATAAATTTTAATCGGTCTTTTTAGCAAAAAATATCGAAAAATTAATAGGAGTAATTTGGGGATTAGGATTTAGTCTAGTCCAGCTGGCAGGAAAAACCCTACTCCCCAATTGCTCTGACTAATTTCTAGCTAATTTCTGTCGCTAAATCAAAATTTGTAGGACTAAAGTTGCCAATTCATTACTTTCACGACTATGGTTACCGCCTTTTTATATACCGGACCAATTTTGCCTTTTCAAAATGATCTTTTTCTATCATGTGAGTTGAGAGTTGACAAAGTGATCAACACTTTCATATTTTTCATATTTAACTTGCTGTTAAGTACAAAAGGAAAAACTCTTATCTAGATCGAATTTGGTCGAATTACATAGCAAGTGTAATTCACTTGCTATATGATTGGTCATTCTCTTTGAATTATACATAAATTACAAAATAAATGTATTATTACACTTGTTGTGTAACTGATTCAAGTTTGAACGGACTTAAGTTTTGAGTTATGATTTTTTTAACAAGGGGCTATGCCCGTACTAATTGTGAACAAGAGTTTGATATATAAGAGAATATCACTTTGCGGCTTGCATAAGATCATATTCGTATATATAATAATATGATTTAAAAAAAATTTATTTAGAAATCGGATATTTTTATCGTCTTATTTTGTTTATAATCTATACTATTAGTAAAGCGTCAATGACTTTTAATTGTTTTTATTTATGTTATTTCAAAGTTAATCTTATTTAAAATCAGACTACGAAAATTAGTATTTTTCTCGTCTTCTCTATGCTCACTTTTCTCGCCCTTTATTTAAGATTTATCTTTTACTTAAATTTAAACCCATTAAATATATTAGATGATTAAAAGAACTTCATTTTATAATTAAACAAACTTAACAAATATTTATAATTTTGTATTTAAAAATTTCAAGCACACGCATCGACTGTGTAGACGGATCATTCAGGATTTGATCGTCATCTCATACTTGCTAAAATTGCCTTCAAACATTTAAAAGTCCCTTTAGACATTTATACATGCATGAAAAGTGAACCAAATGCATTTGAAGTGCTTATGTTTCATCCTTTATGTCTTGCAGCACAAACATAGTGGGGTGGGCTGTCATGGTAGCCATTGGATTCAATGCAGCAATAAGGTAATAAACTCATTGAACTCTCAACATGTAAAACTGCAATAAATCTGCAACTTCATATGTATATCTCACAGGGATTTCTTTTCTCTTTTGTTTGTGTTTTGCTCTTTTTTGCATGCAACCGAATAAAATTTCAGCGTAAGAGTGTCGAACGAATTAGGGGCATCTCATCCAAGAACGGCGAAATTTTCTGTTTTGGTGGTGGTGATATCTGCCTTTGTCATCGGCCTCCTAATATCCATCGTTCTCCTCATCTTCCAGAAACAGTATCCTTACTTATTTTCAAACAGTTCGGAAGTCATAGATCTCGTGTATCAGCTCACACCATTGCTTGCATTCTGCATTGTGGTCAACAATGTTCAACCTGCTCTTTCAGGTACCTCACTGTTCTTTCTTCACTCTCAGTCTAATGCTCTAAATCTTTGATTTCAAGATCATAGTATTTCGTTCTTTTACTATAATCTACTAAAAGGTGTTCGACTATAGCTTTTGTTTTATGATTGGAATAAGTTGCAGAAAAAGTTGAGTGCAAGTCAGGAGTGTTTGAAAAGAACAACAAAAAGCGTAAAATATAAGAGTTAAAATTAGGAGTTGGGAGTGTAATTTGGAAAAATAACATATTTATAATTTTACCATAAGTTGCAGGAGTTGGTTAGAAACTACTTATAACTTTGGCTTAAATGAGCTAAATTTAAGCAATTTAAAAGCAGAAAATATAAGCCAAATGTACTTTCTTTAAATTTATTTTCAACTATAAACTGAAAAATGCTTATTTTAAGTGGTTGTGAATCCCCCCCCCCCCCAACA